>NW_006241481.1:700-1407 GCF_000226075.1 Solanum tuberosum
TTTCTTTGTATTTGAACTACGTTCGACCTGAATTCTCAAGAATGAGATACGTAGGCGGCTTATGTCGACCTCGGTCGGTTTCTTTGTAAATTTTTTATTTTTGTTAATCCTCGAGAGGGGGAACTACGTTTGACCTGATTCCTGCCCCAATGGGATACGTAGGCGCCACAAGGGCTCGGTCATATCTCCTGTGAGATTTCTATTTTTCCTTTACAATAGAAACTGAGACAGAATTTTGAGAGGGACTCAATAATTCTCAAAAAGAAGATCTCTCCAACAAGGTCGAAACTGAAGTTACTTTAAAGTTCGCAACTGGGACAGAATTTTGAAGGGATCTCACAAATTCCGTGATTTGATCACCAACGGTTAAAGATACACCAAGACAGTTAACTGGGACAGAAATTTTTGAGAATGACCTCAAAAATTTCAACTGGTTTATCGGCAGTTTAGAACAACTTTGAATACTTCCCAACGAGTAATCAAATAGACCTCGAGGCACCAACTTCAAAAATGTTTGCTAAAGCTCGACGTGACATGACACTTGGCAGTGACCTTTTCTAAATATTATTTTCTTGGAAATCTATTTTTCTTAAAACTTTTCTTTCATGTTTCAATATTTTGCATAAAAATATCTTGTCTTATCTATCAAGAGGCGGAAGATCGGAGAAATCAACCGGAGATAGCAAGACAAGGAGCGGACAATCGAA
>NW_006241482.1:0-1406 GCF_000226075.1 Solanum tuberosum
ATATCACCAAAGAAAGACCTCAACATGTGTGGTTGGGTTTTTCAGAGAAGGACCCCTCTCTAGGCAAGTGGCAAATTATCGAATTTGAGGATGTTCCTCCTTACTGCCTGTACTGTAAGCACCAGGGCCATATAATTGGAGAATGCCCCTTGAAGGAAAGAGATGAGGAAATTAAAAAAAGAAAAGATGAGGAAGCAGGTAAGAAGGGACAGGAGAAGCAGCTGAATCAGACATTGAAAGGTAATCAGCAACTGGAGGATAACAAAGAAAAAACACACTCAAACAGGCAAACTAATACAGGTGGACCAGCAGAGGAATTTACTATGCAAAAGGAGGAACAATGGCAAACTCAAACTAGGAGAAAAAATAAAACTCAACAGCAAATCCAGGCTCCAGGTAAGAAACAAATCCCACAGGTACAGGTACAGCAGGTACAGCAGGCCAGAACTCCCCATGATCAACAGGCAATGCAGAAATCAGGTATGAATCCTTTAACTCCTGTGATTATAATTGAGGAATCTGGTGATCAGATTTCAGCTCCCCCATCCCCTGTAATTGGTGTAGTTGAGCATTGTGTTGACAATGAAGTCCCTACCCCTGTAATCCCCTCTGTGGTGGCTGATGAAGTTGTTGGAGGGAGGATGGATGTAAAGGAGAAAACTACTAACATGCAGGAAGGGGAACCTATGGGAAGGGAATTGTCTCATGCTTTGCATGAGAACCAAACGACTGACCTTAGGATTGACCCTCAAGCCCCTGCTACCTCTGTAAGTGCTGCCCAACAACATCAAGAACAGAATGCCAGTCTACAGGTACATAATACTAGAGAGACAGATAATCAACCCAAAGGTGCTATGGCTAAGGATATGGGCAACAAGGCAAGCTCTAGTAAACAGGTGGATACTCCTAAAAGCAAGAACAAGCCTAGTAAGAAAAGAAGGGAAGCTACCAAGAGGAAAAAAGCTGAACAACAACACCAAGAAAACAATCCTATCGACAACCACCAGGAAAGATTAAACCCCTGCAAAAAATTCATCATGGTGGAACAGGTGATGGATGTAGTTCCTCTCAAAGCTCAATACAACACCCCTACTCCTGGAAAACCCCCTGATCAGACCAAGATGACTGTAAGAGATGAGTACGAGGTGGAAGTTTCTGAAGAGGAAATAGATGAAGACACTCTACCTGTAAATACTCAAGATGATGATGATGAAGTGAGTGAACTACTTATCAAAGCTTTTAGTCCTAATAAGGACTCAGAATTTGACAAGGAGTTACAGCAGGTCACCAGCAAGCAGGGACTCTCTCCCAGGGGCATACATTTGGACAGGCTCCCTCTCAAAAAACCATCTCCACCCACTCCTGTAACTGCAGGAAGACCAAACACTAGACTTTTCACCTCTAGA
>NW_006241483.1:0-1405 GCF_000226075.1 Solanum tuberosum
AATAATGATCGTAAAAAATCTTTAAAAATCTTAAACTTAAAAAAACTCCTAAGCTTAAAAAATCCAACAAAAACTTGAGGTCTAAATCCTAACCTAAAAACCCTAAACCAAAAGACCTAAACCTAAAACTCTAAACCCTAAGAAACACTAAATGCTAAACCCTATACCCTAAGAAACCCTAAACCTAAAAAATCCAAAATATGAACCTTGAATACCTTAAACCCTAAAAAACATAAAAATCCTAAAAAAAAAAGAAGCTTTAAAAGCGCCAGAAAAACTAAGCTATAAACTTTGAACCCTAAGAAACCCTAAACACTAAATCCTAAACCATAAGGCCGAAAAAAATTTACAAACCCTAAACCTAAAAAACATAAAAAAAAAAACTTTGAAAACTATAAAAAAAAACCATAATGCCGTAAACCGTAAATCCTACAAAACCCTTAATCAAAAACCCTAAGCCCTAAGAACCTCTAAAACGTAAAAAAAACCTTAAAAATTTCTAAATAAACTCTAAACCTAAAAGTACACTATAAAAACTTAAGCCATAAACCCTAAATCCTAAAAACCCTTAAACAAAAAAGCTTAAACTCTAAACCTAAACCCTCGTATATAAGAAACCCTAAACTTCAACATATTCATATTATATCACTGTTCAGTATGCTTTGTTCGGTTATATATAATTGTTCAACTTTATCCTATCATGCATGATCAGTACCTTTCAAGTGCTGACGCATATTCTGCGCTACATCTTCTCGTGATGTAGGTTAAGGTCCTCAGCATTCAGATCACGTGTAGATCAATTCCCGATTTGTATTCATCAATAATAGTGGTGAGTCGTCATACTTCTAAAACGATTTGATATGTTTTACATTCAGTCATCCATTTTAGTTTTAGTTTTGCTAGAGCTAGCTGGGGACATGTCCCAGCATCTCTAGTAAGTTATAAGTTTTTATTCAGGCTTGATTTTTGTCATTCCCCGAGGCTACCCCCTTGACGTAACATGAGACCTAGGATCACGAGTGACCGTCAGCTAATCCTAAGCTAGAACATCATAAGCATATTAGATAAGAATATAAGATCAACAATTTATAAAACCTTTAAAAGCCTAAACCTAAGAAACCCTTTAACCTAAGAAACCCTAAATCCTATGAAACAATAAATCCTGAACTCTAAGAAACACTAATTCCTAAGAAACACTTAACACTAAGAAACTCTAAATTGTAAGAAAACCTAAATCCTAAAAAAGCCACTAAACCTAAAAAAAGTCATTAAAACCCTAAATCTAATATCGCAATCCCTAATAACCCCTAAATCGTAAAAAACCATAAAAATACTATCAGCAAACCTTTTAAAACCCTAAACCATCGGTAACTAACCTAAAAAAATACTAGAAAAACTTAAGCCT
>NW_006241484.1:0-1404 GCF_000226075.1 Solanum tuberosum
TTGGAATTAAGTCAAAACTAAACTAATTAACGTTAAATAGTTGTGATGTCGTTTAAATAGGTAAAAATAAATAATGTCGATTAGTTAGTGGATTTAGTTGTTGGAATTAAGTCAAAACTAAACTAATTAACGTTAAATAGTTGTGATGTCGTTTAAATAGGTAAAAATAAATAATGTCGATTAGTTAGTGGATTTAGTTGTTGGAATTAAGTCAAAACTAAACTAGTTAACGTTAAAAAGTAGTTATGTTGTTTAAATAGGTTAGATTAAATAATATCGTTTAGTTAGTGGATTTAGTTGTTGGAATTAAGTCAAAACTAAACTAGTTAAAGTTAAGTTGTTTAAATAAGTTAAAATAAACAAAGTCGTTTAGTTAGTGGATTTAGTTGTTGGAATTAAGTCAAAACTAAACTAGTTAAAGTTAAAAAGTTGTTAAGTTGTTTAAATAAGTTAAAATAAATAATGTGGTTTAGTTAGTGAATTTAGTTGTTGGAATTAAGTCAAAAGGAAACTAGTTAACGTTAAAAAGTCATTAATTTGTTTATATAAGTTAAAATAAATAATATGGGTTACTTAGTGAATTTAGTTGTTGCAATTAAGTCAAAACTAAACTAGTTAAAGTTATTAAATTGTTTAAATAACTGAAAAGAAATAATGTCATTTAGTTGGCGGATTTAGTTTTTCGAATTAAGTCAGAACTAAACTAGTTAAATTTGTTAACATGTTTAAATAGGTTAAAATAAATAATGTCGTTTAGTTAGTCGATTTAGTTGTAGGAATTAAGTCAAAACTAAACTAGTTAAAGTGAAAAAGTTGTTAAGTTGTTTAAATAAGTTAAAATAAATAATGCCGTTTAGTTAGTGAATTTAGTTGTTGGAATTAAGTCAAAACTAAACTAGTTAAAGTGAAAAAGTTGTTAAGTTGTTTAAATAAGTTAAAATAAACAAAGTCGTTTAGTTAGTGGATTTAGTTGTTAGAATTAAGTCAAAACTAAACTAGTTAAAGTTAAAAAGTTGTTAAGTTGTTTAAATAAGTTAAAATAAATAATGTGATTGAGTTGGTGGATTTAGTTATTGGAATTAAGTCAAAATTAAACTAGTTAACGTTAAAAAGTTGTTAAGTCGTTTAAATAGGTTAAAATAAATAATGTTGTTTAGTTAGTGGATATAGTTGTTGGAATTAAGTCAAAACTAAACTAGTTAAAGTTAAAAAGTTGTTAAGTTGTTTAAATAAGTTAAAATAAATAATGCCGTTTAGTTGGTGAATTTAGTTGTTGGAATTAAGTCAAAACTAAACTAGTTAACGTTAAAAAGTTGTTAAGTTGTTTAAATAAGTTAAAATAAATAATGCCGTTTAGTTGGTGAACTGATGTTGTTTAAATAAGTTAAAATACCTAATGTGGGT
>NW_006241485.1:0-1402 GCF_000226075.1 Solanum tuberosum
ATCTTGAACATTTGAGATTTGTTCAAGCTTGAAGCTCATAAACTCCAACTACAGTTTTCACCTAAACACTGTATCGAATAGCTGTTGAAAAAAAATTAATATACAATCAATAATTTAAAGTGACTTGAATTTAGGTCTTACCTGATTGAGCTTGATCTTGTTGTCTTGAATTGAAAATGCTTAAGAATGGAATGTCTTTTTAGTGCACTGGTGAGGACATATTTATTCTTATACACTTGATCTTTCTCAAATAAAGAGTGATTGGGATTAACAATGATGCCTGGTGCTAATTCTTCTAGCTCATCAACTTCCTCACATGATCCAAAGCCAATTAACCCTATTGCTTCACCAATACCATTAAATGTATTAGAGAAGTATGAATTGTGTATAACCCTCATATCTTCTGAAGTGTCTGAACATAATAGTGGAATGAGTGTAGAATTAGTCTCCAAGTTGACTGGTTCAGTTGTTGTGACACACAAAGGGTATCTTGCCATATCTCGATGTTCCTTTTTGGTTTCAACATATACTTTTACCCCCATATCATTATGAATTTGAATTGGAGGAGACCTTTCATCAATTTTATATCTGATTTCAACTTTACTTGTTGATGTGTCTATTGACAATTGAGTAGCAATTATAGAAACGAGGGTGGCAAAGTTTGATTTCGTATTTATCAACACACCATCTGCCACGTAATTAGTATATTTGTTGCTAGGATCCCATCGTCCATTGAAGTAAAGCAGCACAGCTAGATTAGTCATATTTTTTTTTCTGTACATTATTAAAAAGTGTGCAGATTAGTCTATTTTTTCATTGCTTATGTAATGAATTCTCAGGTTTAGCCTTTACAACTAGTATCTAATTCAATTATTGTTCAGTTCAGCAAATGTACAATGTCAATTGTTTCTGGGAGATATTAATACTATTATATAAAAGTCTATGGGGGAGTATGTACATCCTTCCAACACACAAAACTCAAACTGGTGTGATAAGCAAAAAGAAAATAAAAGCCACAAAGATGAGCAGCAAGAAAACAAAAGATAAGTTAACAGTTAAAGTGCCAGAAGCCAAACTCATACCACATAGAACAGATGACTAGAGATGCCAGACTCAACAACTCCCTTGCCAGTGCCTGTTGATATCCAAATTGTAGTGCAAGCACAAACACCAAAATGACAAAAGAATAGTGTGCACAAGGGAAGGACAGGGGAGTGTTCTTGTATTAAAAGTGTATTACACTGTATTAAAGTTGAATTAGAAGAGTGATTTAAGAAAGAATTTAAACAAATAACTAAGGAAACGACGAGAGAGTGTTCTATAGATTGAATTAAACTTGAATCTAATATGAATTAACCAAGAAAAACAATCAGAAGAGTGAATTAAGAAATAATTTAAACAA
>NW_006241486.1:0-1402 GCF_000226075.1 Solanum tuberosum
TGTTGGAGGGTCAAATTCGTATATTGAAAAACTTGTGAAAGACCCTGTATTCATGTTCAAACAAAAGTGTGATGGTTGCTTTATTTGGATTGATGTAGAGCAATCAGTCTTGAACCGTAGAGTTGACACGAGGGTTGATGAAATGGTCAATGTAGGTAGTTTTTGTAGTTATTTTATATATGAATCAAAAATAATAATGACTCTAGCTAAAACTTTTCTTATATAGTTTTCTTAATAATACTTTTGGTTTTCAAATATATGTTCACCCAAATAAAACTATTCTTAAATTTATGTTGCATGCAGGGCTCGTCGATGAGGTGAGGCAAATTTTCATTCCAGATGCAGATTACACCAAAGGAATCCGACTGTCCATTGGTGTCCCTGAAATGGCCAAATATTTAAGGGATGAAAAAAATATAGACGGAGATGATGAATCAAAGAAGATGATTCTTCAAGCTTCAATTTCAAGTATCGAGCGTAATACTCATATATTAATTTGTAACCAACTTGACAAGATTCAACGATTAATAAATGAGAAAATGTTGTCAGTGCATCATATTATTGCTACTGATGTTTTCATAGAAGATAAAAAAGAAGTTGTTGACGAAGCGTGGAGGAATATTGTTTTGCAACCATGCCTAGATATTGTGGAAAGATTTCTCAAAAATGATGATCACAATATTAGTATTGAGTGTACATAAACTATCATTATCTTTATCTTGTGTTATTTTTTCTCTTGGTCACTTTAATTTTTGACCTATTTTATACAGTTTGTATCGATCTACAGATATATATACTATTCTTGTCTGTAAAATCATTGTTATTTATAGAGTAAATATTTAAGCTTTAGAAAATATTTATTTTAAGGTCCGATCCAAGCGCCAAGTCCAAGTCCAAGTCCAATTCCAAGTCTTTGATATTTAATATATATTAATATAAATACCTACTTACACAATACATGAGATCATTCTGACTGTCAAGGTAATAGAGTGAAAAAATAAATGACTATGAATGTTTGGGAAGATTCTAACCTTAAAGAATTTTAAAGAATAACATTCTTACCTACAAGTTTCAAATTGTTACATAGACAAAGAAGATAAAATAATAAATTTGCATTCTATCGGTAAGGATTAATTAAGGAAATATATTCTACCTAATTCAATCACGATGATGGAAGCTTCATTCAATAAAACATTTTTCTATTATTACATGCTGCACAAGTAAATATAAATAATTGTAATTGAAATAGTTATTTATAATTGTTCCTTCCCTTCTAATTGAATTAGACTTAGCACTTATGACGTGTTGTTAAATAGTGTATGAATTGACGCATTATCACTTGAATGTATTCCTTCAGAAACATTAGTGAGTTCTTTTTACAATCCTTTTGAAATCCATATTT
>NW_006241487.1:0-1402 GCF_000226075.1 Solanum tuberosum
ACCAAAAAATAATATTAAAGAGATATCAAGATTAAGAAACTTAACAAAAATTATTATAATAAAAATGGTTAAAACATATTACTCACCTACTACACTACCACCCACCACACTACCACTTATATGAATCCCTCAACTACCAGTTCCGCACCAAAAAATGGTATAATTAATAACTTACAAAACTAATTTTACTTTTTAAATATACAAGTGATCAAATTAAAAATTTGCTCAAAGTAAAAGCAACTTGCTGGACTCATATGATATTGAGATTGTAAGAAAACTAATGATGCATAATCAAAAGTAAACTATAAAAGATATTATATAGTAATTTACCTTGTTTCTGAGAGAGAAATAAATACAAATATTTTTACCATCTTTATATTTACTTTGCTTCAATCCTTCAATAGTAGAACAATCGTGCTGATAACGTGTTGTAAAACTAAAATAAAATAAGACAAGAAAACTAGAAGATAAAGAGCTCGATGTTATTGAAATGTCTGTTTGTGGGGATGTTCTCCGACCTGGATAGCAATGTCGTTACAGAACTGCAGCTGAAGTGCTAGGCAAATATAAGTAAAAGGACCGGGCTGCTCCCTGCAAGTTACCATATGCTGATGAATCCTTATTAAAGGGAGTGAAGGGAACCTTACATTTCTCAGTTGTATTGTTTGTGCAACTCATTAATATTGTTGTATTTCAATGGCTTTAATTGAAGTTCAGTTGTTTATGTAGTTCAGCATCTAATTGAGTGAATTGTTGTAACTTGGTGGATAGAGTGTCGCTTTGTGAACTTAAGTGTGCTGAGTGAGTCCATGGAATTTCTCAAGATGGATGTTGAATAATGCTAAAGCCATTTGCAACAATTGAGCTTTATTGTTGTCACCTTCTTTATCTCCTTAAATTTTTGAATTGGGCCTGATTAAAATGAAATGGATACATAGGATTCCTATAGTTGATCCGACTAATTTGGAATTGCTTGATCTTGGCTAGGTTTATGGTGAGTTGAGTCTGGTTTCGAATTTCTATCATGAAATCTATATTTAATATTATCCATATCTATCTTGAGAAAATTGAACCAAAAGTGTTATTTTAGTCTTCAATTAAGCATTAATGACTACTTTGATCAATGAAGGGTCAACGACACTTAAATATTAGATTAAGTTAATTGGAGACTCATTAATATTTTCAAAAACTTTTAGGGCCTATTTGGAAGGACATCTTGGTAATTGGCTTCGGTGTAATTGGGTGTAATTACACCGTCTGTCTTATTTGGTTGGACAGGTAATTACTTGGTCAGCAGGAAATTGATGTAATTGACAAGGGGTAATTACAATCTACAATTCACAGGCAGAGGCTGTGAATTGCTGGTAATTACATAGTGTAATTACCAACTGATTACTTTGTA
>NW_006241488.1:0-1399 GCF_000226075.1 Solanum tuberosum
AATGGTCTATATCAACATTGAAGGCATATTCTTTTTTGCCCCCAATATAAACAGGTCCTACCTCACTCACAAGTATACCACTGATGTGAAACCTCAAATTTACGTACTTAGTGTCCATTACCTTAGAACAATTGAAATATGCAAAGTTTAATAAGCCAACTATTGTTCATGAAATCAGTAGCTAAAAATCGCCACCAGTACGAAAATTAAGTTCAGGAGTAAAGAAAGAGTACCTTATGTAGTCAATTTCTTCTCCTTTCAACTCTTTTCAGATGGTATGGATCAAAACCTAAAAAATTATACAAAATCGTTAATATTTTGAGACAAAAATAAGAACCCTAACATTTTTTGACAAATGAGTAACTAACCTTCAAACCATGATGAATTTGTGAATTAATAGTGAAAACCCTAAATTTACTCAAAATTTTCACACACCAAAGAGACTCAGCTGAGAAACAAAGAAAGATGCTTCTACATGTTGAAAGTTAAACTTTAATCTTTTGACATGGTGGAATTTGTTTCCATGTGGCAATCCATGTGGCATTTAAAAAAATAATAATTGAGAGAGTGTAATACACACACTATCATATTTTACTTGAGGTGTGTTTTTCAAAATAAAATGTAATAGTTTAGGTGTCTTTCTCACACTTTCGATAGTTCGAGTATGAAACTCAAAAAAAAGATATAGTTTAGGTGTGTTTTGACCAAAGAAGACTTGAAGCTAAGGTATCACGCACAAAGCTTTTTACTACTATATTAACTGTTATAAATTGAAAGAAGCACCACGAAAGAGTGATAATATGATTAAAAATAATAGTATTCGAGTCTTGAAAATAAAAAAAAATATTTTAATAGAGAACACTTTTTCTTGTAGTAGTAAAGATCTTTTATTGTGATGATGAATATAGGAAAATCCTCTTTGAATTTGTCAAAGATATTTTGATGGGAATTCATTTATTTCTGTTCGAGTGACTTGCTTTGGTTTAAATGCATTTTATGTAACAAGACTTGTATATTGGTCCTAGAATATGAATCTTCCATCCTTATAGTAACATTTAAAATAAAGTAACCTATAAATCTAGCATGGTAAGATTAGTGAATTTCAAAGTCCACATGCTTATTCATTTACGTTCATATGAGGACTTTTCTTCTTCTTTTTTTGCTATTCATAGTAAGGACGGTGACGCCATAAATAAGATAGCCTTGTTCACATTACTCAAATTAGATGGTATATAACTATATATATTGACCATTCAAAAGTTGACGTTTTTTTTCTTCTTCTATTCATACAAAACCATTAATGTTATTGTGTCATGCTTATTTGAAGGTGACATATCTAGTTTGAAAAAAAGTTTGTTATACATTCAAAAAAGGTCCAAAGATCTTAATATGAGTATTA
>NW_006241489.1:0-1399 GCF_000226075.1 Solanum tuberosum
GATGTTGATCAAGGAGATAGACATATTGAGGGAGAAACAAAGTATGGAAAAAGGTAAAATGGGTTCTTGTGTTTATATATATGAAAAATCTAGTTCAACCAAAAGTCTTCAAAATCCTGATTTGGATTGCAACACATTAATCACTCTATGCCTTATTTAGTTGCATTTAATGAAAAGTCAAATATTAATTATGAATTGTGGGACTGTGATGAGACTATTCTATTTTTAATCAGAGGTCTTGAATTCAAGCATTTTGATTTATAGTAGAATTGTGATATCTGAAGTCATTACCCTTTGACGCACAATGAATTTATAATTTTGAGGACCAACTAAAAAGTTTGTTAATAACATGTACCGATAAATAATCAGAAAAGATGTTGATCAAATGAGAGTGCCATATCGATAAAATGAGTATTGAAAAGATAAGGGGAGTTCAACAATTTTATACAAAAAAACATTTAATTCAATTTAGTCAGATTCACAATAACTTGACTTTGACTCCAACAATTAGTACTTAGTTTGAATCTATTAAATATTTTTTAACTATTTCATTTTTAGGGGCAATAACAATAAATTCAGTAATTCTTTCATATTTTATCGATGTAAAATTCATATGGAGTGCTATATATATCCATATTTAAAAGATCAGCGTATTTAATCCGTATCGAAAAATTATTTTAAAAATATCGAATCAAATCGAATTGAAGTTGAAAAAATCGAATCGAATTAGATCGAACTAATTCGATTTAATATTCAGTGCACACTTTTTCAAAATTGAAAACCAAAGAATCGAATCGGAACCAAACGCCCCACTTATGTTGAAGTAAATATTTAAGCCATTATCTAAATTCTAAAGACAAGATTGGGATAATAATATAATAAATAAGAAAGATAAATGATACTCCAAAGTATTGTAGTCAAACACAAAAGAACTTATGAAATCTTTTTTATTTATTTCTTTTCTCACTTTTACTTCAACAATAACACAAACATTAATCATATTCCCTAATGCCATTCATATAAAAAAGTCATATGATATGTGTCATTAAAAACATTATATTGTTCCAAATAAAAACCGTCATTTCTCACCTCCCATTTACAATAGTGAAGACGATTTGGAGATTTTAGACCATCGAGACAATATTCCACATCATTAAACACATTAAATTTTTTATATCTTATACCCCATTGAAATTGACAAAAATATAAAGTACTTCCCATAAATGCCTCGCAAAACCTCCAATGATAGTCTTCATCTATCGCAGGAGAGTGTTGTCCAAGGTCATCATCTCCCGACTCGCAATGAATTTGCAATGGTAATAAATTAAATGGAAGTTTATTGAAAATATGTACCTCCATGACCGTAGTGATACATATTTTAGCAGTTGAAAGGTCAAGA
>NW_006241490.1:0-1397 GCF_000226075.1 Solanum tuberosum
TCTTTTGATGACGCCGTCCCCGGTACCGAACGAAGATTATGCTTCACCAGACAATCTAGGTGATCTTCTGGGTACCTTCTGGGTGGCGGTATCGTCCTAATTGACAATACGAATAAAAATGACCCTCAGAGTAATGGTATCATCTCATCCGATAATACGATATAAATGATTCTCCAGGTAGTGGTATCGTCTCAATCGACAATACGATAAAAATGACCCTCAGAGCAATGGTATCATCTCATTCGATAATACGATATAAATGACTCTCCGGGTAGTGGTATTGTTTCAATCGACAATACGACGTGATTGAATCTTAGAGTAGTGGCATCATCTCATTCGACAATGCAATATAAATAACCTTCGGGGTAAGAATATTATCATATCAGATAATGTAATGCAGGTAAAATGTCTTCCAGATATCTTTCGTTGCTGGAAAATAATAATCTTGCTCTCTTTGAGGTTTTCATTTGTTCCATCTTCGAACATGATTGCATGTTCATTATGGACCTCTTCTTGCTGAAAATTTGAATGAAATAAAGCTACTCGTATTCCCAACTCTTTGCTATAAAAAGCATAAGATATTTCCTGCATCCACAGAAAAATTGTCAATTTTTCGAGAACTCTTCACCCTTTTGATTTCTCCACATTCATTGAATGGTGGAATATGCTGATTTTGAGGTAAACCTATAAACCTGCATCCACAGAAAAATTATTAGTTTTAAAAATGAACTGATCTGTGTCGATCTCTTCAGTTGTCTGCTTCTTGTCTTGCTATTTTCGGTTGATTTCTTCGATATCCCGCTTCTTGATAGATAAGACAAAACATTTTTATGCAAGAATAACTGAAAGGTGAGGGAAAAGTTTTAAAATAGATTTTCAAAAATAATGTTTGGAAAAGGTCACTGCCAAGTGTCATGTCACGTCAAGCTTAGTGAACGCCATTTGGAGGTGATGTTTCGAGATCTGTCTGATTACTTGGGAAGTATTCAAAGTTTCTCTAAACTCTCGTTGAACCCTGTGGAAATTTTGAGGCCATCCTCAAAATTTTTGTCCCAGTTAACTGTCATGGATTATCTTTAACCGTTGGTGAGTAAATCACGGAATTTTTGAGATCTTCTCGAAAATTCTGTCCCAGTTGCAAATTTCAAAGTAATTTCAGTCTCAACTTTGTTGGAGAGATCTCTTTTTTGAAAATTTTTAAGTCCCTCTCAAAAATTCTGTCCCAGTTTCTATTGTAAAGGGAAATAGAAATCTTACGGGAGATATGACCGAGCCCTTGTGGCGCCTACGTATCCCGTTGAGGCAGGAATCAGGTCAAACGTAGTTCCTCCTCTCGGGGACTAACAAAAATAAGAATATTCATAAAGAAACCGACCGAGGCCGACATAGGCCGCCTA
>NW_006241491.1:0-1396 GCF_000226075.1 Solanum tuberosum
GCTTTGGAGCCAGTTAGCCCTCATTGCCAAAACGTCCTATCTTGAAGGTCAAATGTTCCCCAGAGCAGGTAAACCCAACATTTTGCCGATTTTCGTGTGCTATAGTCCATGGACTTTTTGGGGAACTGGAATTTCGACATAATTTGTGGTCAAAATTTGTCGTGGACGTCCGTTAAGGCCTAAGCTATGGAGCCAATTAGCTCTGACGGCCAAAACGTCCCATTCTGATGGTCAAAAGATCCCAAGAGCTAGTAAACCCCCCATTATGCCGATTTTAATATGCTATAGTACATACACTTTTTGGTGATCTGAAATTCTGTAATATTTTATGCCAAAATTTTCTCGTGAACGTCCGTTAACACTTTAGCTATGTAGCCAGATAGCCCTCACGGCTAAAACGACCTATTTTGAAGGTCAAATGTGCCCAGAGCAGGTAAACCCCCCATTATGCCGATTTTAATATGCTATAGTACATACACTTTTTGGTGATCTGAAATTCTGTAATATTTTATGCCAAAATTTTCTCGTGAACGTCCGTTAACACTTTAGCTATGTAGCCAGATAGCCCTCACGGCTAAAACGACCTATTTTGAAGGTCAAATGTGCCCCAGAGCAGGTAAACCCCACATCTTGCCGATTTTCGTGTGCTATAGTCCCTGGACTTTTTGGTGATCTGAAATTCTGTAATATTTTATGCCAAAATTTTCTCGTGAACGTCCGTTAACACTTTAGCTATGTAGCCAGATAGCCCTCACGGCTAAAACGACCTATTTTGAAGGTCAAATGTGCCCCAGAGCAGGTAAACCCCACATCTTGCCGATTTTCGTGTGCTATAGTCCATGGACTTTTTGGTGATTTGGAATTTCGACATAATTTTTGCCAAAATTAATCGTGGACATCCGTTAAGGCCTTAGCTATGGAGCCAGTTAACCCTCACGGCCAAAACGTCCCATTTTGAAGGACAAATGTGTCACAGAGCAGGTAAACCCAACATTTTGCCGATTTTCGTGTGCTATAGTCCCTGGACTTTTTGGTGATCTGAAATTCTGTAATATTTTATGCCAAAATTTTCTCGTGAACGTCCGTTAACACTTTAGCTATGTAGCCAGATAGCCCTCACGGCTAAAACGACCTATTTTGAAGGTCAAATGTGCCCAGAGCAGGTAAATCCCCATTTTGCCGATTTTAATATGCTATAGTACATACACTTTTTGGTGATCTGAAATTCTGTAATATTTTATGCCAAAATTTTCTCGTGAACGTCCGTTAACACTTTAGCTATGTAGCCAGATAGCCCTCACGACTAAAACGACCCATTTTGAAGGTCAAATGTGCCTAGAGCTGGTAAACCCACATTTTGCCGATTTTTGTGTGCTATAGTCAGTGGACTTTTTGG
>NW_006241492.1:0-1396 GCF_000226075.1 Solanum tuberosum
GTAACTTGTTTAGCCATGATCAAAATCTTGAAATGAATGAAGGGTGAGAAATGAGAGATGGTTTCTCTCTGGAGTTGCGTTGCTTATTTATTAAAGAGAAAAGGCTCAAATATGTATCGATCTCCGAGAAAATGCCCATCTATGACATTTATTAAAAAATTTGTGTCATCTATGTCATTTCTGTTTGAGAAAAGGCTCATCCATGCCATTATTTGTTAACTGAAATGACATAAATGATAAAAAATTTGAACGGATGACATGGATGAGTCTTTTTCTCAAAGTTCGATAACATATTTGAGTCATTTTCCTTTTAAAAAATGATTTAAGTAATGACGCAAATGAATAATAACAAACCGTATACGGAATAAAGTTGCAACATCGAAACTGTTTTCAATTAACAAATAATGACATAGATGAATTTTTTTCTCAAACAAAAAAGATATAAATGAGTCAAACTTTTAATCAGTCACACAAATGAGCCTTTGTTTTCTTAAAGTTCATGACATAGTTGAAATTTTTTCCTTTACTATTAAATACATAAGACAGATGAGGACAAAAGGGAATCATCTACACAAATACGTTAAAACTTTTACATTAAAAGCTCATCGAAAAATACACATTACTCAATTCCCCAAAAAGTGATGACAACAATGTATGTGAAAAATACAAAAACCAATGACTTTCTATAAATGATCACATTACTCCCACCGTCCAACAAAAACTATAAATAAAAGAATAATTTTACTATATTATCCTTTGAATATAATAAATAGAATGTCTTAAAAAATATAATAGGAAAATGACTATAATTAATGATAAAGGTAAATTAGGAACTAAGTGTAAAATTATTCATTGATTTCATAAAGTGGACAAGTACGATTGGACATCCCAAAATAGTATGTATAGTGGATAACTATTGTTGGAAAGTGGGAATAGTTTTTTAAAATTTTAACTTTCTCCGTACAACAATAATTTGTCCACTATACTATTTTGGTATGTCATCGAAAAATAACACGTTATATAGTTAGTAGATTCATGTTTTAATTTGACTAAAAAAATAAAAATAGAAGGATGATCGCTTTGTGGAAGTCGATATATAAAGGAGCTCATATGATTGTGCATTAATTGTGTACTAGTGAATTCATCCGCGCTTCGCGCGGTCATCAAAAACACAAATAATTTACTAAATATTATTTGAATAGAAGAGATATTATACATATAAAGAGTATATATTTATGTATATTTAATAATTTTAGTTGAAATTTTAAATAATTTTTAAGAGTTTCTTTCTTACATAAAAAAAAAGAATATAAGATAATTATATTATACCTTTCTATAAATGTATAGATGTATAATTTGATTCCATAGAAAAAAAACATAATTTTTTTCCATGTAA
>NW_006241493.1:0-1393 GCF_000226075.1 Solanum tuberosum
ATTTTGTCCCGACCAACAAATACGACCTTGGGAGAGCGTGAGACAATATGAGCATGGGATAACTTATGAGGTAGGGGATTTTGAGAACAATAGTTACCCTAGTATTGAATTATGATATTACTGGGTATTGTGATCTAGAAGAGTATTTGGGAGTAGAGTCGAGCAGAGTTCGAGGTAGACCTTTGACCTTTGTTGGAAAGCTGGACTTTCTCAACAAATTGCCCCAGTTCACTGCTTAGATAAAATTCCACGTTGCATTGTGTCTCTTGCTGCTGCATGTGAATTGTGTTTTCTGCCAAAATCTTGATAAAATTGTTAGAAAATAATATAAAGCTAGAAATAAAATAGACTATCTTTTGACAAAAATCATAAGAAAGATACATCATTTCTGAAACAAAGCTCCAGATACAATTAATCAAATATATTGCACTTTCTTTAAACTTAAATAATTGCTTCAAATTATGTGCCTGCAAATCTCGTTAGTAAAAGAGACATAGATATGTATATATATATATATATATATATACCTCGATTCTCCAAGAAATTTAAAATGCAGTGCTCATATGAATATTTTAAAATAAATAAATAAATGCATTGCGAGATGTCTCACTAGAGACATATAAGGTTTTCAAGAAATTTAAAAAATAGCATGCAGTGCTCATATGCATAAAATAAATAATTAAAGCATTGCGAGATGTCTCATTGGAGACAGATAAGCTTTTCAAGAAATTTAAAAGATAGCATGCAGTGCATAAAATAAAATAAATAATCAAGGCATTGCGAGATGTCTCATTAGAGACAAATATGTTTTGCAAGAAATTTAAAAGATAGCATGCGGTGCATATGCATAAAAATAAAATAATAAATATAATAATAATTAAAGCATTGCGAGATATCTCATTAGAGACAGATGAGATTAAAATGTCTTATTTGAAGGCAAACTAACCCAACATGTCCTATTTAAGGGTGGATGAACCCGCTATCTTCTATTTTAGGGTGAAGGAACCCAATGCATTCTATTTTAGGGTGGAAGGACCCAATGTATCCTATTAGAGGGTGGAAAAAACCCGATGTCCCATTTTAGGGTGGATGAATCAAACATATCCTATTAGAGGGTGGAAGAACCCGATATATCCTATTTGAGGGTGGACGAACCCAATGTATCCTATTAGAGGGTGGAAGAACCCAATATATCCTATTAGAGGGTGGAAGAACCCGTTATATCCTATTTGAGGGTGGACGAACCCAATGTATCCTATTAGAGGGTGGAAAAAACCCGATGTCCCATTTTAGGGTGGATGAATCAAACATATCCTATTAGAGGGTGGAAGAACCCGATATATCCTATTTGAGGGTGGACGAACCCAATGTATCCTATTAGAGGGTGGAAAAA
>NW_006241494.1:0-382 GCF_000226075.1 Solanum tuberosum
CAGCCGAGTTTTCAACAATGATCCCGCCTACATATCTTCAACTCAGGGAATTAGGCTGCTTGTAGTTCGACTTGATCGGTTGAAAAGGAAATCTATTATGCAAGATAACCTTCGGTTCAGGAAGAGTGACAAAATAAGTCGAGTTATGAAAAAGAGGCTTGCAACCTCTTAGCCATGAATGCGGAGCTCTTCACATCCATAAGTAAGAACTTACACAGACATAGTTCCCAAACCTCTTGGTGCATTTGTCACTCGGATTGGAAAGCCGCTTCCGGTAGAGACTAAAAATTTCCGATAGCGAAACTGAAACTGACAAACCGAAAGATAAACCCACATGCCTTCTGATAGGGGTGTGGTTTGATTGTGGTGGAAGTCGCTCCTC
>NW_006241494.1:734-1221 GCF_000226075.1 Solanum tuberosum
TCTTGCAATGCATAACTTCTTTTCCGCAATGCATGAATCCTTCTCTTGCTATTCATGAATCTCTTTCCCGCGATGCATGGCATTTTCTCTTGCTATGCATGGTTGCTTTCTTCTTGCTATGCATAAATCTCTTTCCCGCGATGCATGAATGCTTCACTTGCTATACGTGATTATTTTTCCTCTTGCAATGCATGAGTCTTTTTTTCTCGCAATGCATGAATCTTTTTTTCTCGCGATGCATGAATCTTTTTCTCTCGCAATGCATGAATCCTTCTCTTGCTATGCATGGTTCTCTTTCCCGCGATGCATGAATCTTTTTCTCTCGCAATGCATGAATCTCTTTTCTCGCGATGCATGAATCTTTTTTTCTCGCGATGCATGAATCTTTTTCCTCTTGCAATGCATGAATATTTTTCCTCTTGCAATGCATGAATGTTTTTCCTTTTGCAATGCATGAGTCTTTTTTCTCGCGATGCATGGATTTTCT
>NW_006241494.1:1261-1393 GCF_000226075.1 Solanum tuberosum
TCTCTCGCAATGCATGAATCTTTTTTCTCGCGATACATGGATTTTCTCTTGCAATGCATGAGTCTTTTTTTCTCGCAATGCATGAATCTTTTTCCTCTCGCAATGCATGAATCTTTTTTTCTCGCGATGCAT
>NW_006241495.1:0-1391 GCF_000226075.1 Solanum tuberosum
AAGCCACACACATCAATGGAGATATGCAATTCGAAATTCTAACTATGACAGATAGACAAAAAATTTAAGAATATGCATACCCTATTTTGTTGATAAAACAAGAAAATTTTCAAATTGCATACAAATTCAAACCCTAACTACAAAAAGTCAGATATAATCCTTTGTAGAAAAAAGAATCAAGACATACCTAAAAACCAAGATATGAAGATCGAGCAATTTAGATCTGAGCGAGGTTTCTCTTTCTTTTGATTTGAAGAAATAATGAGAAAAGTTAAAAGAAAAATTCAAGATCTACCCAGATTCTCGAGACAATTAATGAAAGGTGTCAATTAAGTCTTGCTTTGGTTTTTGGTGACACTTTGACCAAGAAAGGGTCAAATCCACTTTGAAATGTAATTAAGTAATTCTGGGACCAAATTAACATTTTCAAAACTTTCTAATCTTTTATAAAATACAAAAAAAACACTTCATTTTTCAACTTTTATAATTCTATCCAAACCATTTTTTAAAGAATAGTAAAAGAAAATATAATTTCCTCTTCTTCTTCTCCCAAATATTCCTAAGGATGACTCATTTTTATAATTTTAGGTTGTGCATCCATGGCTTGTCCCACAAAAAAGGATTTGCAAATGCCATATCTAATTACTCTAGGGTTGGTTGAAACGTTATTTGATCCTGTTATGGATAGAGTTAAAATGGAATTGGCTGGAGCAAGAACCATCAAAAGAGACAGAGTTGTTAATGAATTAGTTGTTTTTGATGTGGTTAATCGTCATGGTATTGATGCTAGTGCTGGTGCTGGACAAGACCAAGGGGCTACCTCTTGTAAAAGATGCTCTGGCTTTCTCTATGAAAAGTGCAAGAAACAAGATGAAGATTCTATCATGTATCTTCAAACATTGAGTCAGATTGTTAATGAATTTAAAAACAAGAAGAGGGGGGGGGGTCAAGGTCATTCCATCAAAGAATGTTCGACATTCATTTACTCCACAGGCCAAGAGGAGGAAAAAATCCTTTATCAAGGCAATACAAAATTTGAAGAAGAAGATCTTGGGAGAATTGCCAATGGCCGTAGGAGAGGAAGTGCTGGAGTTCAAGCATGTGAAATGTTTATAAGCGTGTGACTATAGCAGAAAAGAACAAACTGGTGGACCTGACGAGAGCAAAGGAACTGCGTGCATAATACGACATGCATTTTTTTAGTGGAGAAGATTTCATGACCATAACAAGCATGGACATTTGGTGGGAAGACTGGGTAATTTTTCTCTTCTAGTACCTTCAATTTATAATGTTCATTTGTTTTATCTTTTCAATGATTACTCTTCTTTACTCTTTAATATTATTTTTTATTTCAGTATGTTGATGAAATCCTTAGCCTCATGCGGGAGAGG
>NW_006241496.1:0-1391 GCF_000226075.1 Solanum tuberosum
CATTATTTTTAAATTAAAAAAATATGTAGGTCCCACCCTTCGAATCCAATTTTGTTGTTTCTCTCTTCTGTCTTACTTAATTTATGAATTTAAAATTATGTGGGTCCTATTCGTTTTATTTTACATTATTCTTTTTTCCCATATATTTTACTCCACATTCGTTCACTTGTCCATTTCTTTCTTTTCCCTTTTTTTTAATAAAAAAATCTTTTATTCTTCTTTCCTCTAATATTCAGATCAATTTTAAGTTATGAATTTTATTTATTCAATTTTTTTTTATATAATTCGTATATTTATTTATTTTCATATTTGATAGTTAACAAATATATTATTTTAAATTACATAAAAATATGAGAATAAAAAATGGTGGAGAAAATTACAAAATGAAGAATAAAACCTTCATCTACGAAATAAAAGTTTAGATAGTCAATCAAGTAAACTATTAATATCCCTCATTTGGTACATGTATTTAACCATGATTGATTAATTTTTCACTTATCAAATTGAATTATTTTATCAATTTTTATATTAATAAACCATACCAAATTAATGAAATTAGGTTTTTCGATTTTCTTAATTTTTTTTATCTTGATTTGAAACAGTTTACAATAAAGTGAATTCTATTTTTATGAAATATAATGTAAATATCATATTATTTTGTACCATTATTATTTATTTAATATAACTCATTGTAAACCATTATATAAAAAACTATCAACCATAATACCACAAAAATGGGAAATATATTATATATATTAATATTTGTATATACAAAATATTGTTTCCTTTTTTATGCGTTAAAAATGAGAGTGTTTATATAATTATTTATAATAAATTGAAGTAGATATAATTGTATGAAATAGTGACATTTGCGTCATATTTCATAAAAATTAATTTAATTTCAGTGTAACATGTTTCAAATGGAACTTAAAAAAACTGAAAAAATTGAAAAACTTGATTTTATTGATTCGTTGTGGTATGACAGTGAAAAAAACAACTAACCAATCAAATGTATATATACATATCAAATAAACAATTTTTTAGCTTAGTTGTTTAACTATCTAGACATTGATTTCATAGATGAAAATTTTTATTTTTATTTTGCAATTTCCTCCCATATTTTTTTCTTGTATTCTTAAATATATAATTTAAAAAAAATAATCAACGTGGTATTTATCAAATGGAGAACATATATAAATATAAAATGATATAAAAAATTGGATAAATAAAATTAACACATTGAAAAAACTGATTAAAAAATTAGACAAAGAATTAGAAAATAAAAATAAAAGGTGAAAGGAAGAAAATTCAAAAAAGAGGGGGTGACAGGAGAGAGATATAACAATATAGAAAGAATTTATAACATCTTTTATGTAATTTTAATAATAATA
>NW_006241497.1:0-1389 GCF_000226075.1 Solanum tuberosum
TTTATTACCCAAAAAGAAATCATCCTTTAGTTTGCATTATTAGCCTCTCTTTTGGCCAAATGTAGCTTTAGTATCTCAACAAGTTTCTCTGGCTCCAACATAGCACCTTTAACAAATTTGTCTTCCAAGAACCTATCACCCCAATTAACCAATCCAGGGGTCTTTGTTACATTAAATATTTCAATTCCTAACATAATTTTTATTGCTTTTATCCAACCCAAAATACACCCTAAAGTAATGTCTATGTAACCAATATTGTCACCACCAAAAAAAGATTTCCCTTTGCTACACTTAACAAATGCCTCTTCTAAAGGCACCAATGCTTCTTGTAATTTCTCTTGTACTTCTAATTTTGCTTCTTCTCCTTGTGCTTTTCCAAGGTCAGACATCAAAGGTAACCACTGCAAGTGTAGTCACAAATTTATTTTCGTCTCGTCATAAAAGTAATTGAACTTTACTCACTATGACAGTACGTTTACTTACGTACAAGGCTATATTTTTAAGTCACGTTAAAGTGATTGAACTATGTAATAAATTGCTCGAAAAAATACAAATGATTGGAATGTTAATTTTTAGCTTGGAAAAATAAAAGAATTTTGACTAACCAAATAATGATCATTCATGTTGGTTAGAAGTAGAACAAACCAAAAGTACTCTTTAATATTGTCCATTTTGAGTCAAGTCTGAACGATTTTCCTTGAAATGCCTCACATTGTTAAAAGTATCCTACACCTAATATGTAGATTCATTTTTTTTAACGATCAATGTGGGACTTTGTACGTACATCCAACAACTTAGTGCATCCGGTTATTGATATTGTTTGAGCAAGTTACATAGTTCGATTACTTTAATGTGACAAAAAAAATAGTTTGTGTTGAAAGTAATACCTTGTCATCTATGTAGGCAACCCAAAACCTAGCGATGGCACGATCAAGGGGGTTAGAAGGAAGAATCGAGGGTCCATTAGTCCACGTCTCATCGATGTATTGGACGATGACTAAGGACTCACAAATAGTGTTGTCACCATGAATGAGTACTGGGATTTTCTTATGAACAGGGTTGGATTTAAGAAGAAGTTCACTTTTATTAGACATGTCTTCTTGAATAAATTCATAATCCACAGACTTGACATTAAGAGCAATTAAAACTCTATTTGCAAATGGACTTGCTTGTGTACCTAGAACCTTAACAATACTTGTTGCCCTGACTAAATTGTTGTTGTTAATTTACTAGGTGGATACAAATGTTTAATGAAACACAATGTTGATGATCAAAGATTTATATGCTTTGGCAACTTAGTAATTCACTCCAAGAATGGCATTTACTAAGAAGTAAGAACTTAGGTGGTATCACACTAATGTTGAATATTTATTTAGGTCGTTTGGTATG
>NW_006241498.1:0-130 GCF_000226075.1 Solanum tuberosum
TTTTCTTCGGATTTTTTATGCATTAAAATTTAGGGTTCTTTAGGTTTAGGTTTTTTTTTAGGATTTAGGATTTAGAACTTTGGGTTCTTTAGGTTTAGGGGTTTTTATGGTTTTCTTTAGGGCGATGTTA
>NW_006241498.1:495-1389 GCF_000226075.1 Solanum tuberosum
TTTGGGGTTTTTCTTAGGGTTTAGAGCTTTGGTTTCTTTAGGTTTAGGGGTTTTTAATATTTTCTTTAGGGTGTTTTTGGGTTTAGGGGGTTTTTAGGGTTTCTTAGGGGTTTTAAGGGTTTAGGGTATAGCCTTTAAGGTTTGGTCCCAATGGTTTAGGGTTTTTTTAGGGTTTAGGATTTTGGCCTTAAGGTTTAGGGTATAGAGTTTAGGTCCTACGGATTAGGGTTTTGGAATTTCTATTGTTTTTTTTAAATGGTTTGTAGGGTTTTAGGGTTATTTTTAGGGTTTGAAATTTGGGGTGTTTCTTAAGGTTTAGAGCTTTGGTTTCTTTAGGTTTAGGGGTTTTTACGGTTTTCTTTTGGGTGTTTTTAGGGTTAGTGTGTTTTTTGGGGGGATTTTGTTTAGGGTTATTTTAAGGGTTTTTAGGGTTAATGGTTTTCTTGGGTTAAGGGATACTCAGGGTTTTCTTTAAGGTTTAGGGTTTCCTAGGGTTTTTTAGGCTTTAGGGTTTTCTATATTCTTTAGGGTTTAGTGTTTCTTATGGGTTTTTAGGGTTTAGGGCTTCATAGGTTATTTTTAGTGTTTAGCCTTATGGGTTTTTATGGTTTAGGGCTTCATAGGTTATTTTTAGTGTTTAGTGTTTAAAGCTTTAAAGTTTTATAAGGTATAGGGATTCTTAGGGTGTTTTTGAGGTTTAGTGTTTCCTAGGGTTTTTTAGAGTTTAGGCTTTCTTAGGGTTTCAGGTATCTTGGGGTTTAGATTTTAGGCCCTTAGCTTTAGGGCTAATGATTTAGGGTTTAGGGTTTCAACCCTAAGGTTTAGAGTTTAGGGTATAGTTCTTAAGGTTTAGGCCCTACAGTTTATGATTTTTTAGGGTTTAGGATTTCGTCC
>NW_006241499.1:0-1388 GCF_000226075.1 Solanum tuberosum
AGTCTTAAAACAAGTTTTAAAAGTTTGAATTTTTTTTCCGAAAAGACTCGAAAGGCTCTCTAAAACATGACTCATAATATTTTCTTGAATTTGAAATGTTAATTCAAGAGTTATGATGCATGATATTAATGAACTCTTGATGATTAAATGTAGTTTAATATAGTTAAAATGAGGAAAAGAGTGATGATGATTAAATGTAGTTTAATATAGTTAAAATTAGGAAAAGAGTGAAGACAATTTTTAAAAGAACTCAGACGGGACAAACGACAGAAAGAGCACGGGAGCAGGCCATCCTGGCGCAATTAGTGGCACGGGGTGACAACCCCAAAATGTTAGAGCACTATTGCTGGCGACGCGCCATCCCACACCCTAATAAGACGGAAAGTCAATGTGGAAATCCTATGAAACCAAGGAGGCCCAGCATTCAAGGGGAACTCTAAAGGACAGACATAAGCTAGAACTTATATAAAAGGAAGAACATACTCACCTCATCTCAACTCAACTCAAGGATACTCAAACTCTGAAGTACTCAACTTAGTTCAATATAAAAGCTACAATAGAGATGCATTATAAAGAAACCCTTAAAACAGTAGAAAATAACTCAATGCATTTAAAAATACAATAATTACTCAATTGTATGTAAAAATACAATAATAACTCTTATTTGTAAGATTCTCTAACTGACAACCATCATTATGACCTATGTGATGATACATCGTCTCACTTACACTGCCAGAACTATCCTATACCTTGGCAGATTATAACACATCCTCAATAAGTGTATACACTAAACTCTGTTTTTCAAAGAAATAAGTAATCATCTAAAAAGTAGGACCCTTTTTTACCCATGTTGGCTTACATTGTTTATGAGGAATTTGAGTTGTCTGAACTCGTGCCCATATTGGTGATCAATACTACTCCCCATAATATAATTAATGGTCATCTGTTTAAAAACATTTCTTTATCCTCAAACTTTGAGATAATTACTCAAAAGGTTCTCTTAGAAGAGATAGTGCTCAAAACTCCTGATGAACTTATATGGAAATCAAGGTTTCCTCTCGTTATAAATGTAAAAACATTACTCTTGGTAATACTTAGTTCCCTTATATATTGACTTTCTAAAACATGAACTCAACTATCCTCATCCTTATACTCAAGTACTCAAGTCTTAAAACAAGTTTTAAAAGTGTGAAATTTTTTTTCGAAAAGACTCGGAAGGCTCTCTAAAACATGACTCTTAATATTTTCTTGAATTTGAAATGTTAATTCAAGAGTTATGATGCATGATATTAATGAACTCTTGATGATTAAATGTAGTTTAATATAGTTAAAATTAGGAAAAGAGTGAAGACAATTTTTAAAAGAACTCAGACGGGACAAACGACAGA
>NW_006241500.1:0-1386 GCF_000226075.1 Solanum tuberosum
ACTTGCTCCTGGGTCTAGCAAAGCATACACATCGAAGCCAAAGACTTTGATCTTACCAGTGACAACATTTGGAGAATTCTCTTGCTCCTGGCGACTGGTGATTGCATAGAGGCGGTTTGCCCCTCCACCTGTACTAGAAGTAGCTCCTCTAGGTGTCGTCCTGTCTGGGGGAGCAACTGAAGAAGATTGGGTCCTACTGCCCAAATTTCCACTACCTTACTTATTCTTAGGGCACTCATTCATGAAGTGACCCTCTTGTCCACACTTAAAGAAACATGTCTTACCCTGACGACACTTCCCTGGATGGACTCTACCACACCTAGCACATGCAGGAAACAAACTACCTCCTTGTGCCACACTACCTGAAGACTGTGCTGGTCTAGCCTTAAAGTCCTTCGAATTCTGGCCATTAAATTCCCCTCTGTATCGGGGTGCAGGTGCTCTAGCAGATGATGGAGCAGGTCCCTTTTGCCTTTGTTGGAAGGATGGATGATTCACATTACCTTTCTGCTGCCTGGACTCATTACCGGTCTTGGCTCTCTTACTTCTGAACTCCTCTCTGTCCCTTTGCTTCTCTTCCTCAACCTGTTGCACATAAACCATCAACCTTGATATGTCCATGTCCCCAATAAGCATTGCAGCCCTACCTTCCTTACTTGACAACCGAGACAGCCCAGTAACAAACAAGCTCATTCTATTTCTCATGTCCGCCACCATCTCCGGAGCATAGCGAGATAGTTGTGTGAACTTCAGACTGTACTCATAAACACTCAAAGACTCGTGCTAAAGTGTGAGGAACTCACGTACCTTGGCCTCTCTCAATTCTCGAGGAAAGAAATGCCTCAAGAAAGCTTCCTCAAAACAGGCCCAACTCGCAGGTGGTGCATTCTCAGCTCTGCCCCTTTCCACTGATCGAACCAAGTTCTAGCAACATCTTTCAATTGATACGCAGCTAGTTCAACCCGCTCAATATCTGCCACATGGATCACATCAAAAATCTTCTTCAACTCCTCAATGAAGTTCTCTGGATCCTCAATAGAGCTCGAACCCGTGAAACTCGGAGGATTCATCCCCAAGAACTCACGAATCCTTGAAGTGTCAGCTCCTTCATGTCGAGCTCCTCTTTGCTGACCAATCTGATTAGTTACAGCTTGACTCAGAATTCTAATTGCCTCTCTGAAATTCGGTATTAGAAACTTCCCCTTGATCTTGCACTCCCGGGGCATAAGGTAACTCTTGCTCATCCACATAACGTCTAGGAAGACGCCATCTACCAACTCTTCGTGGAGGCATGACTATCTGAATCACACGCAAGCATGAATTAGAAATAAACTTTTTAGAGATAAACTTTAACGCACAAAATGAGTGTGAAAGAAATGAGAAATC
>NW_006241501.1:0-1384 GCF_000226075.1 Solanum tuberosum
TCATTTAATGTTTAAAGTAAAGCATTATGACCATTTTCCAGAGACTAGTGTAGTTGTAAATAAGAGAAACATCGAACGTTCATAATTTTGGCTTTAGATGTTCGTTTCTAGTGTAGAGAAACTTCTTTTTCACTGTCCATACCTTATTTGAACTTATAAATACCTATAACTACCCATTAGAACTAACACACATAATTTATTAAATCTTCACAAACACCCACAAAAAAATTTGATCAAAAAACTACATGCAATCAATGTGTGCATCTAAAGAAGGCAAACAATGTATACTACCATATCTTTTAGTATGTAATGAATTAGTTTAGCTATGATAGATGAAGTTGAAGGTCAATGAGTTTACTTTCAAATGCCACCAATTTTGTATCATTTAATGTATAAAGTAAAGCATTATGACCATTTTACTTGAGACTAGTGTAGTTGTGAATAAGAGAAATTTTGAACATTCGTAAGTTTTGCTTTAGATGTTCATTTCGGATATAGAAAAACTATAGTTCACGGTCCATACCACATTTGAACTTATAAATACCTATAATTAACCATTAAAGCTAACACACATAATTTATTAAATCATCACGAACACCCACAAAATATTTTGGTCAAAAAACTAAATGCAATCAATGTGTGCCTCTCTAGAAGGAAAACAATGTATACTACCATATCATTTAGTACGTAATGAATTAGGTGACCCATGCTAGAGGAAATTGTAGATCAATAAGTTTTCTTTCAAATGCCACACATTTTGTATAATTTAATGTTTAAAGTAGAGCATTATTACCATTTTACCCGAGACTAGTGTAGTTGTATATCAGAGAAACTTTGAATTTTCAGAATTTGGCTATAGATGTTAGTTTAGGGAATAGAAAAACTTTATTTCACGGTCCATACCTCATTTGAACTTATAAATATCTATAATTACCTATTAGAACTAACACACCTAATTTATGAAGTCATCACAAACACCCAAACACATATAATTTATTAAATCATCACAAACACCCACAAAAGAGTTTGGTCAATAAACTACATGCAATCAATGTGTGCCTCTCTAAAAGTAAAACAATGAATAGTACCATATTGTTTAGTATATAATGAATTAGGTGAGACATGATAGATGAAATTGTAGATCAATGAGTTTTCTTTCAAATTCCACAAATTTTGTATCATTTAAAAGTTTAAAGTAAATCAATATGACCATTTTACCGGAGACTAGTGTAGTTGTAAATAAGAGAAACTTCGAACGTTCATAATTTTGGCATTAGATGATCCTTTCGGGTATAGAAAAATATATTTCACGGTCAATACCTTATTTGAACTTATAAATATCTATAATTACCCATTAGAACTAACACACATAATTTATTAAATC
>NW_006241502.1:0-117 GCF_000226075.1 Solanum tuberosum
AGTTCTGCAATTGCTCCTCAGGTTCTGCATCACGGATACCTGATGTCCCAGCCTCTCGATCGATGACCGCATCAATCTCCTCAAAAAGGCCACAGATTCCTTCCCCGAGACCACCAT
>NW_006241502.1:315-1382 GCF_000226075.1 Solanum tuberosum
GGAATTTGGATAGGCTCGACGATTCCTTAGAAATGCTTCCCCAACCCGAAACCTGGTTCGAAACCATTCTGGAGCATGACGGTAGCAATCATCTTGTACGCAGTAGGCATAGGAGGATGTGGAGCCAAGTCATCACCGGTGGCGTTTACCAGCTCCACCGTGTAGAAATCACAACCTCGAGAGACATCATCAACGTAAACTAGTAAAAATACTTCTTTTATTTATGATTTCTTAGGAGGCCTGTAAAGAGAAAAGTGGACAAGTAACATGAGACAGGGGGAGTATTATTGGGTTAATTTGTGCAAGACTATAAAGTTTAAACCAAGACTATAAATTAATGTAAATTTGAAGTTATTGAAAAGCTTATTATGTTATTTCGATGGTTCTGGATGATGAAAATATGGGTCTTTGTTAATATGCATGAAAACAAAATACATTATTAAATTTCAAATGAACTTATGGGTGTTTGATGTTGGGGTCGATGTTATAATCAAATTATCCGATCTCGGGATATTTTATCAATGTAGGTTGGTGAAGGGTAGACGACACAACCCCAGCCATATGAATGAACGGTCTTCCCAGAAGCAAGTTGTAACTGGTGTTGATATCCAACACCTGGAACTCGACAGTGAATTCCGCAGGACCTACCTGAATATCCAAGTTCACCGCACCCAATGTGTCTCTTTGCACTCCATCAAAAGCCCTCACATTGACTTGGTTCTGGTGAAGCTTTCCCAAATGAAATTTTAGCTGCCTCAGAGTCGAAAGTGGGCAAATATTAAGACCGAATCCGTCATCAACCAATACGCGATTTATTATCTTGTCTCGACACATAGTGGTGACATGCAGAGCTTTGTTGTGCATCCTGCCTTCAAAGGGCAACTCTTCGTCACAAAAACTAATTCGGTGTCCTCGGATGATCCGGTTTATCATGGCTGCTAGATTGTCACTGTTGGTACCCACAGGCACATAAGTATCATCCAAAGCCTTCATCAACGCTTGCCTATGCAGTTGTGAACTCATTAACAAAGCCCATACAGAAATCTGAGCTGGTGTCTTCTCCAAAT
>NW_006241503.1:0-1382 GCF_000226075.1 Solanum tuberosum
AATATTTTAAGTTGTTAATTATTATAATTTATAGTACCTTTTACGTAATTTTAAAATACATAACAAAATGCTTTAAATTGTTAATTATTGTGATTTGTAACACTTTTAATGTGTTTTTAAAAAATATATAATGAATTAAGAAAATTAAGACAAATAAATTAAAACAGAGAAAACTTAATTTTTGGAGCGAGGTCCACCTTTGGGTTGTAAGCACACCATTCAAATAAACATGTGTTTCAAGGAAATTATTTAAAATGTATGAGGTACAACCAGTACAAGTTGTATGACGGTATTATTTTATTAGTTTATATTCTAACCTAGGAATCCCTGTTCTATTTTTCTTCTTTGCCTTTGATTTCTCTTTCATGCCCTTCTCTTTCCTCTCTTTTGTTTCTTCTTATTTTTTGTTTTTTTTTCCTAAATCTATTTTGAAATTAATTTAATCACTGGCGTATATGAAAAAAAATATTATTTTTTTACTTGTATATTTTAACAAAAAACATTTTTAAAAATTATCATATTTATCATCAAATAACCACATAGGTATCATTAGTCAAATTTAAAAATTTAAAATATAATTAATAAGACTAGTTTAGTAAAATGAATCTTTAACACAAATACAATTAAAGATATAAATAAAACTTATATAAAAAATAGTGAAACAATTGTTATTAAAATTGCACATTAAAAATTAAGGGGTTATGAGCATAGAAACAATGATTATTGTCACGCCCCGAGCCTACACCCTAGGCGGGACTGGCACTCGAAGATCATTGCTAGCCCCAAGCGAACCCTTGGCCTGACTTACTAACTCAGCGGAAGACTTAACTCATCACATAAACATTTATGGAGAAACTAGAATGTTATAAAGGAACATTCAACTGGCAATTTAGACAAACTCAAGTCTTTAACATAAGAAATGAAAAGTAAAGACAACTGGATTAACAAACTGACTGCCCGTCTGTCTGACTATCTATTAAGCCTTTAAACAATTGAGATGGATGTCAGGACAAGCCCACGACATCCTGATGAACTAATACTACAACTGAAAGCAATGTAAATGAGTCATCTGGAATGCATAGAGGCTCACCAACAGACTCTGAACTACTCACTGGATCAACGAATGCACCAGATGTCGATCCTAGTTACCTGTGTCTGCATCATAATAAGATGCAGGCCAACTGGCATCAGTACATTGAATGTACGAGTATGCGAGTTGGAATGCTAAAACAACATAGACTGGAAAAAGAATCTGAAAGAAACACTTACCTTGGCTCTTCTCAACTCATGAATACTTAACTGAACTCATTTCAATATAAAGCAGTTTAAAACAAGTGCAATATAAAGAAAAGCTGTTTAAAAACATGATGTCAACTCTGTGT
>NW_006241504.1:0-1382 GCF_000226075.1 Solanum tuberosum
GAGTAGGCTTAGAAGATACTAAATTGAGTTCCCTAAGGCTATTATGTGATTGTCCCCTATGTGATTGTGTGTCTCCTAAATGGTTTTATAAAGAATGTTGAATTAGTATGTTTCAATGTAATGATAAAACCCTTGTCTATGGTAACTCTTAGGAACACTTAGGTGTATATGAAGAGGTTTTATGGGCGGTCACTTCATTATTCACTTAAGTGTGGCTTAGGGTGACTTGAGACAAAGGATTAAATGGTAATGAAGCACTTACTTTGTTATCTTGTTTAAGTATGGTACACTTGTGTTAATTGAGTTGTAAATGAGGTGAATATGGTGTTATTTGTGAATGGTGACTTGAAATGTGGGTTTATGCTTGTGGTTGTAAAGGGTTTTTAAAGGTCTTAAAAGCATACATTCCTTGTAAATGTCCGTTGTGCATGTTTTCTTGCATGGTCGTCATACTTAGTACTTATTGTACTAATTCCATATTTCTCTATTGTTACAAGTGTAGGTGGTGGAAAGTGAAGAGATCTTTTGAGGAAGCTTGGGATATTGACTCTTCTCAAGAAGCTTGGTATGTCCTCATATATTCGAGGACATAGTTGTTATCTTTCGAGTATTTCCACTTAGACACTGTATAAAACTTATATTTTCTATTGTTGTAAAAGGGTCGTGCCCCTAAGATGTTCTATTCGTGTCTAAGATGGTACATGAGACTTAGAAATTCTGCTTCGTTACATTTGATATTTTATGAGTATTATGAACTTGTTTTAAAAACTGTTTAAATTCCTTACGATTTTATTACCGAATGCGATGAATGAATGCTAAGGCCTGTATGAGACCTCCGAGAGGTCGAATACGCATGTAACGGCTAGGGAGTGCTATCGGGTCGTTACAAGCTTGGTATCAGAGCATAAGGTTTTGGAAATTGTCCCTTAGGATTCAAAGTCTCATATGCCACGTCTAGTAGAGTCTTGTTCATCGGTGTGAGTCGCGACACATCTATGAGCGAGAGGCTATATGATGGTAGAAGTTTCACTTATTTCATTAATCTTGACGTCGTGCCTTAGAGTTTGGTCTATAAGTATCTTTCCCTAATCCATCTCTTGTGTTTTATACGAGGGCTAATCCTAGGAGAGAGGAAGAGGAGAATGTGGATGGGGGAGTTCCTCCCCAATTTGGTCTTCAAGGTGACGAAGTCCCCATAGGCAATCAAGAGAATGAGGTTCCGGTGGTTCCCCCTGTCATGACTAATGAAGAGATTAGGGCGGCTTTTCTAACTCTAGCTCAATCTATGAAGGCTCAAGCAAATAGAGATGTGGTGCCTTGGGTAAATGTTAATGGGAGTACGACTTCCTCAAGGTTGAGATACTTCGTGAGGATGAATCCTC
>NW_006241505.1:0-1380 GCF_000226075.1 Solanum tuberosum
ACTTAATTCTTTTAGGTGTGCTAATATGTTACTCTTTCGGGATGTGTTTCATTTACAAAGAGTTTATGTGTAGAGGTAGATGTGGTTCCTTACAAGGTAAAAACAAGAACTTTTACTGTGCCTTCTAATGAATTCTACTCGAGGAACTAGCTTCACATTCAATGCTACTTAGATTGAGGTGTCTAAAATTGTGTTATAAGGACTGCTCTTTCCTCATATGTGTGTAGTTTATTATACTTAAAATGTGTGTTGCATAAGATGAATTAAATGGAGAAACATGATCTGAGAGGATTCATACAGCCGGATCCCAACTTGTTTGGAACTAAGACGCAATAGTAGTAGTTGATGTAGTATCGTACTTAAATTGACCATCTCTATCTATTGCCACATGTATCGAAGTAAAAGACATAAGATACATGGAATGACAATCACAGAATGCGTTAATTTAACTCTTACTGTTTTTTCTAGAATAGTTCTTAAGGAAGTGGAGATACATTGAACCCTAGTAGTATTGTTGAGATTTATCCTATTAAACTTTCTAGTTTCAGAAAAATCAAATGGGTTTCTAACTTTTGAGCTAGAACTATGCTCTCGACAACTCAATGGTTAATGTGTGTGGAACTTTTCCACCTTGTTTTAAAGTAATGTTGTTTCTTTACTAATAATGAATAGCTTGTTGTTGGGGCTTAAAATCTATCTCTTAGAAAGAAGGAATGAACATGGTGAATTCGATCATTTTAACTATGAACACGGTGAGAGAAAGAGTGATGAGTCTGCAGAAGTAGTGTCTATGGGAAAGAAGAGCCAGCCCAATTATTTTTTCTTCTTTCTATTTCATAGTTGCCCAATTATTTTTTCTTTTTTCTATTTCATAGTTAATTAGTCTCTCTCAAGACTTCACTTGTGGAATTATGTTGGTATGTTGTGGTAGTTAGTGTCTCTCACTATCAACCTTTTTAGTAAGATTTTAACTTAAATAATTCTTATTCTTCCTTATTTCCCTATTCTTTGTCCTTCAATAAATTGAAATTCTTGTTTCATGAGATACCCTGATCTTTGTCCGGTATTTACAAGAAAGCATCTCATGTATATTTTTTCACTTTTTAATATTCTATTGCTAACACGATATTGTGAAATCACATTCGCAATACAATCTCTTGAGTCCAGGTACAGTGGTAGGAAATGATCTTTGTGAGGGATACAATTAGTTAAAAATAAGTTTCTGCAAATCTTTTATGCAGTCAGATATTTAATATGCCGGTAGAAAATTGACCCCAATTTGCTTGGAATTGACGCATAAGTGTTGTTTATATTAATCTTTTTTTACACGTATACCTTTATCAGAACTTACACGTTATTCTCAATTGTGTAAACCTCTTA
>NW_006241506.1:0-1380 GCF_000226075.1 Solanum tuberosum
CATAAGCCACGTCTAGTAGAGTCTTGTTCAAAGTGTGAAGAGTGCCACATTTATGAATGAGAGGCTATTAGATGATTAGGAAATCTCACTTATTCATTCTCTAAGTCATTCCATAAAGTTTAATTCAATAAAGTCTTTCTCCTTATCCGATGGTCTTCGAGATGTGACTACTCGAAGGGCTCATGCTACAAGGAGCAAGGGAGAAAATGTTGGTTTTGATGCCAATTATGGCTATGTGACTAGATAGGAGTTGCTATGCTAGATTTAGATGTCATTCTTAGGATGGATTGGTAGAATTATTATGATGCTTCTATGTGATTGAAGAACTTGTATAGATGAAAAAATTTGATAGTGCCCGAATGAGCCTATCCTTGAGTGGAAGGGGGGAAAGTCTATGTCCTAAGTTTGGGTTATATGTTGTCTTGAAAATGACTTCGAGGGTTGCATGTAACACCTAGTTAAGGTGATGGAGAAGAGTTTAAGTGTTGACCAACTTCAAAGATTAGTTATCTTTTAAGATTGATCTTAGGTATAGTCATTTTAGGTAGGGTGTTTAGATAATACCTAGATATGATTGATTGGTAGACCCCACCAAGGGTGATGATATGGGTTCAAATGGTTTAGAATTGACTTAATCCGACCTTAGTAGAATTGAAAGAGACATGAGGATAGATGTTTGGCCGGCAAAGAGGTTGCTCTAATTGGGATGAAAGTGGTCACAAAATGAGGGATTCTCTAAAGACAAAGGCTATGAGAAAAGAGGATAAGCAAGTTCCTCCTAATGGTTTCGATATGTTGATAGTTACCTATAGATGTAATTGTTTTATTAGATCCCTATGCTACTTTTTAGACTTTGATGTTAGCCTTGGCAGGGTTTGGATGCATGGTTTCTAAAGCTCTATTGGTTTTAGAACCCGGAATGGTTATTATGAGTTTATGGTTATGTCGGTTGGGATTGTTTGAAAGAAATGGTACTTGAGGTTTTAGTAGGGGGCTTCTTCCCAAGGGGAGATGGTATGCTTAGATAGAAAGATTGTTGAGAGTCCAGATATCCTCATCTCTCTTCTTCTATTCCTATTCTAGCTTGAGACAAAGAATTCCTCTTTGCTTGTTTTATGATTTTGAGTCATGTGTGTTACATGTGTTTTCCTTGATCTCGTTATGTTGTGCATGTTCTTGAGAAGTTCATGATTAGCAAGAAAATAAGTTTTCATGATTTATGTGTTCCTCATATTTGTTGTGCATTAAGTATGTGTTGCCTATATGCTTCATGAGATGAATTGTCAAACATTATTTACTATGCTTTTGAGAGTAATTTTATAATTGGTTTCATGTTATTGAGTAGAGCATGCTTTGAGTTGGAGAAGGTAGTTCCTCCAA
>NW_006241507.1:0-1380 GCF_000226075.1 Solanum tuberosum
GTGATGTAGGGGCAATGGGCTCAATAGGATCAACTTCTAGTAAAGGTGCAACACAAGGTAAAGAGGGAAGTTTCACAAGGTACTGGGACTTTGGATGAGTGAAGATTTGATGAGTTGTTATTGCCAACTTGCGTTGATGAATTGTTGTTGCTAGCTTGCATTATGGAAGAGCTGCTTCCATGAGGAGAATTTGTGAGTTCACAGAATCATTTAATTTAGCAAGTTGGTCACATTGAGATAAAGATGCAGGTTGTTCCATCGATGGCATGCATACATGAGGTGTTGTTAGAGCTGGTGTAAGGCACCTTCTGCATAGTCAACGGAAGGAGATGTATATTCACATTGACGATTGTTTGTATCCAAAACTTCTTGAAAGGTTGTAAAGTATGAAGCATAAGATTCTGCATAGAGATCAACACTAGTAGACACATAAGGTAAATACAATTCATCAAAAATAACATGTCTCGAAATAAAAACCGTTCTTATATGAGGATGATAACATGTGTATCCCCTGTGAATTAGACTGTAGCCTATGAACACATAAGGGAACGTTTTTGGTTGGAATTTATTTTTATTTTGTCCCTTAAGTTATGAAAAGCATTGACACCCAAAAAACTTTCAGAGAGTTATAATTAGGTGAGTGTCCATGTAGCTTTGAGAACGGAGAATTTCATATTCAATGTACTTGTAGGCATTCTATTAATTAGGAAGGCAACGGTCATAAAGGCTTCAACCCATAAGAACAACGGTACTTTTGCATTAAAAAGCAAAGTCATGACGGTTTCAACAATATGTCTATGTTTTCTTTCGGCGACTCCATTATGTTCAGGTGTATGTGGACAAGAAACTTGTTGTTTTCCATTTTGAGCTAAGTGATTCATGAAACCCAAACTATTAAATTCATTGTCATCGTCACTTTGAAACACTTTGATATTTGTAGACGATTGATTTTCTACTAGTTTTTGAAAGTTCAAAAAGATAGAAAAAAGTCAGATTTCTTCTTTAAAAGGGTAGATCCAAGTATATCTAGCGCAATCGTAACATGTATTTTATTTCTTGAGGTGATGCCACAGGGGCTGGTCCCCACAAATCACTATATGTTCTTTGAGGTAAATAAGACTATATGTTCTGTAGTATTTCATAATAAAGTACGAAATTATAATTATATTTTCATGCTTGTAAAACAGAAACAATGTATGAGTTATATTTTGTTTTATTATTAATGTATACTATTAAAAACATTTAAAGGACTGGGTTGTGGACTTTTGGCCTAGTGCTTTAATACAGTGGGAATCATTTAGTCCCAGGCTTAAATTTTAGTGGACAAAGATATTAGGTAATTTTTTTTCATCTGTCTAAATTTAGATGAATAGAATTAAC
>NW_006241508.1:0-1379 GCF_000226075.1 Solanum tuberosum
TACTTGGGTTGGTTTGGTTTTGACTAAAAAAAGTCAATCCGAGACTAAATCAACCCGACATTATACATATATAATATTTCAAATTTATTTTAAATATAAAAGTATTACTTTGATGTAATTTCTAAATATTACTTGTACGTTTTCATAATTTTTATCTTTTAACATATTTTTTCAAATTTTTTGAGACTTAATTTTTTTGAATGATCCTATAAGGTTATAGTTCATAGGTATTAGTAACTCTAATAAAGCTCAATTCGAAATCAAATCAATACTAATGCTAACAAAATAAATTAATTCAACACTAAGAATGACAATAATGTTGAATATTTGTTCTTTAGCGTTTTACATTGGTTTAGACATTTAAAATACATAATCTAATTTAATTTTTCTTTAATGTTTAATCATGTAATTAATACTTATTAGACTTATTTTAGCATGATTTAGTACTTTTAAATTATAATCATTTTCATTATGACATATCAATTTGCAATATTTATTTTATATGAATTCATTATTATTTTTTATTGAATATTTTAGTGTCATCACTCATTCTCATATTGTGTTATTTTCTTAAGAAACACCTTAGATAGTTGTATTTTGGTTGGACTAAAGAAATATTTGGAGCACAAGTTAATTATATGTTTGTAAGAATACTTACCGGAAAGATCCAAAAACTTGAAAAAAAATCTGAGGGTTATTAGTTTGGTTTGATTTAAAAATTTGACACAAATGGTTTGGTTTGGTGTTTGAAAAACCCGAACCAACCCGAGGTTGAAGAACTCGAAAAAACCCAAATTTTATTAGTTTGGTTTGGGTTATAAATTTAAATTTTTTATACAAATGGTTTGATTTGATATTTGAAAAACCCGAACCAATCCGATTGTGTACAACCCTAGTAAATTGTATCTTCTTATAAATTTAGATAGCAACTACTCCCTTCCTCCATTTTACTTTTCCGTATTAATTTGGCGTACCTTTTTAATCAGAAGAATAAATAAAATGATAATTTTCACATTTTGAATATAATAGATTCGGTACTTTGAGAAATAACTATAGTTAATAAGAAGGGTGATTAGAAAAGTAAGAGATAAATTATCTCTTGATTTTCTGAATCAGACAAGTAAAAATTAAATTATATATAATTTTATCTAAAGATTAAAAAATTCCTTTTTGCGGAGATAATTTTGCCACATTATAACCAAGTTCAATTAATACAAATTACATCAGTTTCATTCTACAAAATCAGTTGTTGATTTACTGTCACATATCTTCTCTTCATCAATATTTTGTTTAAAAGATTTTTTGGTGAGACACGTTATGGCCATGGACCAGTAATTGATCATTAATATATATAATATATATATATATATATATATATA
>NW_006241509.1:0-1378 GCF_000226075.1 Solanum tuberosum
GTTAACTCATCTTGTTTAAATTTTAGCCGAATTCACCGATTAAATTCAATTTGGTTACAATTTAAATTCATTTGGCATTTATGTAATTGCAATACTAGCTACTTTCTCACCTTATTCTTAATTCATTGTTGAGATCAGAAATTGGGCCATTTACTTGCCATATTTCAGAAGCCCACTTCAATGTTCTAAGCCCATTTTTTCAATTCCCAACCCATCAAATAAATACCCAATTCAATTCCATTTTCAGCTTTCTAATAAGCCCAACCATACCCATAAACCCAAGCCCACAACAATACAATACATATAACAACAATTCCCAAAAGACCCAGCAAACAATACATACAGCAGTACCAAAACGACCCCACTGCCCTGTGCGTCTCCTTCTTCACGCAAGCAGAGATTTACCAGAAAATCCCAGCAAATCTGGCGAGAAATCAATGCAAATAAGCAGATCCGTCACACCAACCGCGTCCCTCTTTTCCACAATTTCAGAATTTCCCATCCCTTCCACTATTGACTTGAAAGAACAACAAAGAATTCAAATTTCAAATTAAATTTTTCAATCCGTTTTGCCCCTCAAATCAGCCCCTTTCTTCATCTATTTAAGATCGGTTTTTTCAATTAAATGAGGAGGGGAAAAAAGAGAAAGAAAAAAGAAAAATAAAAATAAATTAAATTACAGTTGGTTGGTTGTTAAACAAATACACCCAATATAGCAATTTCTGTTCTTGTTTGTGGCTGCGGAATTTGCCGGAATTCTTGAGGCTTCCGAGCGGTGTTTGGAAGTCGAAGTCGTTCCTGCTCTTCGTTCCCAGTTTCGCTGCCCAGAAAAGGTAATATCATTCTGGCTTTTGTTAAATTCCTCTTCATCTCGTGTTCGCATTGTTTGAAGTTTTCGAATTTTGATCATGTTGTTGTTGTTTGCTTTTGGCTCCCATAATGGTGATACCTGGTTGTTATTTTAGCATTCGAATTTAGCTAAATGTTACTCCTCTTGCTGATAAGATATGTTGTGCCATAAATTTAGTGTAAGCTCGTTTGAATTGAATTACTATGATTTATTAAATCATTGGCGTGCAAATGTGACTCGTGTGCTAACATTAGCCAAAAATTATCTTATCTTGTTTTTATATTGTAGTTGGTGTGTGTGTGTATATATATATATATATATTAGTATAAAGTTATTGTGGTCTTTTTCCCCAAAAATCTTAATACTTGTCTTGATATGGGTAGTTATTTGTCCTTCTTTGCTTAATACAGAATATTGGTACAAATCCAATTGTCTCCTTCATTATTGAAGCTTCTTTTCAACTCATGCCATTTTATTTTTTTTATTTTTAAAAAAAATGAATTTTGGACCACAGGTCCTTTTATTTCT
>NW_006241510.1:0-1378 GCF_000226075.1 Solanum tuberosum
GATGATCATTGTGCACATCAAAAGTTTTTAGTATTCAATATTTATATTAAAAAAATGAGATACTAAAATATTGAATGTCATACCATATTCACATATTAAATTTACTCACACACAATGTTTCATATATCAAACCAAGTAACAAACTAAAGATATCCATAAACGTAACATACATTATATATTTGACGTAAATATCAAGTACGACTAAATATTTGTCAAAACAATTAGGACTCTTTCTTTTTCATCATGGCAATCCTTGAATAATCTTGAAACAACCAAGAAATTAAAAAACTAAGGTTAGGTAAGGTAGAAAAGTATCAAAGAAAGCTATGTTTATACCTGCTACATAAAATTACTTATTGATTTGAAGCTTTTGGATCAAGAGTTTACTTTGTTTTTGAGTTTTTAATAAATAAAATATATACATTTGATGAATTTCTCAATACAAATATAGGGTCTATTGGACCCAATACCCTAAATTCACCCGTGTTATTTATACATAATAGTGAGTAATAGTATTTATCGATCAAACATGTATAATCACAATTTTGGTGCACTTGAGCCAATATCTTTCGGGAATAACCTCTCTACCTCCATCAAGTAGGGGTAAAGTCTACTTACAGTTTACCTTTCCTAGATAGCACTCATAAGATTTAACTATTGTTGTAATTGTTGCTTTATAATCACAATTTGATGTATTTTTCGAAAAATATATCCACTAATTTTCTTACCATGCCATTAATAAAAACAGACTATATGGCTTCTAGTGATGATATATTACTAATATTATGCATGAGTATTTCCTTTACTACTTCATGTCCCTAGCAATTCTTTTAAATAAAATCATTTGATATTCGAAATTCATATCAAAGCTCAAACTCAAGTCTTCTCATTTAAAAGTATAACGATTTCATCCATCCCACCACATTTATTAGCGCGGCACCTCTCAACTTTTTATCAAATTTAATAAGTACCTGTTTCTGGTACACTTACACATTCAATTTAAGTCAAAATTGAATTAGTCTTGAAACTTTTTGACATACAGTTGTGATGATAGTATATACCCTACAATATTAAAAATTTCTCAATTAAATGAATCATTTGACTTTTTCTGTAACATCCGGCAATACGAAATAATTGAAGAGGCTTAGAATTGGAAATTCAGCAACTAAATTATTCAATTTAGGTCCAAATAATACAATTTTTTTTGTAATGCTACTTACAACACACTATAAATTGAACATGTTAACCATCAAAAAAAATCATCAACATAGAAAACATTTTTTTCATCAAAACAAAAAAAAAATCAAACATGGCCTGGATTTCCACTAAATCTTCCCTATTGCTTCTAATTTCAATTTTTACAATTGTCATATCAAGA
>NW_006241511.1:0-1378 GCF_000226075.1 Solanum tuberosum
AGATGTTCATAGATTGGCTCGATTGGGTGTTTGGTTAATGAACTCTACCAAAGGTGGTGTTATGGTGCACAATGGCTTAGAATCGTCTTTAGTGGCGGATGTGAAAGCCAAGCAAGGTCTTGATCCAATTTTGGTCGACTTAAAAGAAGCGATGCTTCAGAAAACCGTTGAGGCTTTTTCTCAAGGGGGAGATGGTGTGCTTAGATATCAAGGTTGTTTATGTGTTCCAAATGTTGATAAGTTGAGGGAACAGATCTTGTTAGAAGCCCATAGTTCGCGGTATTCCATTCAATGAGGAGCCACCAAGATGTACCATGATTTACGAGAGGTTTATTGGTGGAATGGGATAAAGAAGGATATTTCAAAATTAGTGACTAAGTGTCCTAATTTCCAACAGGTTAAAGTTAAGCATCAGAAACCAAGAGTCTTATCCCAAGACATTAGTATCTCTACTTGGAAGTGGGAAGATGTCAATTTGGACTTTATTATTGGTTTACCTCGCACCCGACGACAACATGATTTAATTTGGGTGAGAGCAGATCGGATGATGAAATTGGCTCATTTTCTTCCTGTCAAGGTTTCCTATTCGGCGGAGAACTATGCCATGTTGTACTTGAGGGAAATAGTAAGGTTGCATGGAGTGCCCTTGTCTATTATCTCTGATCTTGTTAGCCATTTCACTTCTCAGTTTTGAAAGTCTTTCCAAAAGGGTCTTGTCACTCGTACTAAGCTTAACCTTTCACCCCCAAACCAATGGGCAAGCGAAGCAAACTATCCACACATTGGAAGATATTTTAAGGGCTTGTTTGATTGATTATAGGGGCAATTAGGATGACCATTTGTCGTTGATTGAGTTTTCTTATAACAATAGCTATCACTCGAGTATTGATATGGCTCCATTTGAGGCACTATATGGTAGGAGTTGTAGATCTCCCATAGGATGGTTTAGGGTGGGTGAAGTTTCCCTAATGGGTCCCGAGATTATACATGAGGCCATAGAGAAAGTCTGACTTATTAGAAGAAGATTGAAAATGGCTCAAAGTTGGCAAAAGTCATATGTCGATGTGCGAAGAAGAGATCTTGAGTTTGATGTTCATGATTTGGTTTACTTGAAAATTACATCCATGAAAGGTGTAATGAGGTTTGGTAAGGAAAGGAAGCTTAGTCCCCGTTATGTAGAAGCATATCAGATTTTGAGGCGTGTTGGTAAGTTTTCTTATGTGTTAGATTTGCCTAATGAGTTGGCATCGGTGCATCCTATTTTCCATGTTTCTATGTTGAAGAAATGTGTTAGTGATCCAACATCCATAGTTTTCTTAGAAGGTCTGGGAGTTATAGAGATTCTTTCTTATGAGGAAGTTTCGGTTGAGATTTTGGA
>NW_006241512.1:0-256 GCF_000226075.1 Solanum tuberosum
AAAAGCCCTACAATACCCTTAGCCCTAAACACTACATTCTAAAAATTTGTACACCCTAAATAAAAAAAAACACACAAAAAAAATCCTAATCCCCAAACCCTAAAAAACACTTAACCTTTAAAAAATCGTAAAAAACCCCCTAAACCTAAAAAAACTCTAAATCTATAAACCCTAAATTGTATATGCAAAATCCTAAAAAATAGAAAAAAAAACCGTAAGCCCTAAAGCCTAAACCTTTAAAACCCTAAAAAACCTT
>NW_006241512.1:430-1375 GCF_000226075.1 Solanum tuberosum
CTAAACCCTAAACCTTAAGAAACCCTAAATCATACTAACCCTATAGAAACCCTAAAATCCATTTAAAACCCCTTAAAAACTTAAGATCTAAATCCTAAATCCTAAATATTTGTAAACCCTAAACTTACAAACACAAAAAACCCTAAGTTTAAACTCTAAACCCTAAAGACCCTAAGAAACACTTGGCACTTGAAAACCCTAAAAAACCCAAAAACCTCTTAAGCTAGAAAAACTCTAAGCTCTAAATCCTATTAAGCCCTAAATCGTTTATGTTAAACCCTAAAAACACAAAAAAATGTAAGCCCGAAACCCTAAACTATAAAACCATAAGAATCCAAAACCAAAAAAATCCAAAGCGCTAAACCCTAAAAGCCTAGATAAAACCCTTAACATAAAACCCTAGACCATAAAAAAACCCTAAACCCTTACCTAAAACCCTAAATACTAAACCTAAAACCCTAAGAAACCCTAAATCCTATAAACCCTAAAAACTATTTAAAACCCCAACAAAAACCTAATCTCTAAATTGTAAAATCTAAAACTCCACAAAAACCTAATCTAAAAAACACAAAATACCCTAAGTCCATAACCCTAAACCCTGAAAAACCCTAACAAACACTTAACCCTTAAAACTTTTAAGGAACCCAAAACCCCTATAATGCCCTAAATCATATATACTCAACCCAAAAACACAAAAAAAAAAAAGCACAAAAACTCTAAACCTATAAAAACATAAAATAACATATCCTTAAAAGCTTGCAACACTAAAAATCTAGAAAAAACCCATAATCTAAAAATACAAATCCTAAAAAAACTCTAAGCCTAAACCCTAAGAACTTAGATAAAAACCTTAACTCAAAAACCCAAACCCCTACAATACCCGTAGCTCCAAACACTACATACTAAAAATTTGTATACACTAAACCTAAAAAAACACAAAAAAAA
>NW_006241513.1:0-1375 GCF_000226075.1 Solanum tuberosum
GAGAATTGTTTTTGAAATATTTCTGTGTTCATTTATTGATTGCAGTAGATATATTATGATATGTTGAAAGTTTGAATTGTTAATTCTGAATAAAATCGCTGGGCAATGATGATCAGCACATGCTATTTAAGATTTTTGTTTCTTGGAAATGATGTGATTTTCTGTGCCATTTTTTTGTGTAGATAATGTATCAAGTAAACTTTATACGGTGGTGGTTAGATTGATTATATCGTATGGGGTTGAATGGTGGTCAGTCAAGAACTTACAAGTTCAATAGATCAAAAAATAGAGGAAGTGTGAATGCGTAAGTAGATGTGTGGACATATTAGGAGAGAAAATATTAGGAACAAAAAAATATGAGACAAGGTGAGTGTGGCCTTCGTGGCACAAGATGCGGGAATTAGTGATATTGAAATGATTCAGACATGTGAAGAGGAGGAATGGACATGATCTAGTGAGGAGGTGTGAGACGTTGAATAACAGCCTAAGGAGAGATATAGATAGACAGAGGGAAAATTGGGAAAAGGTGATTAGATAAGATAACACCTTCAGCTCACCGAAGACATGTCCTTAGACAAGAGAGAATGAAGGTTGAAATTAGAATAGAGGATTATCAGAAAGTTAGAGGCGATTTCTTTTTCTGGGAGGCGGGGTCATGATTTTATTTTAGACATTTTAGAACAACTTTCTAAGTGCGAAGGGACCTTTTCTCATTGATAAGAGAGATTTCAAATATTAGATCGAAATTTGACAAAGCAAACTTTATGTTAGCTAGACAAAATTGATTGACAGTAGGAAATTGGCAATAAGTTTTTGCTAATAGCTCAAGTTTTTGTTGTTTTATGTTCGTTATTCTTACTATATTTTCACTATCAATTTTTTTCCTTTGATATTCTTGTCACATTTTTTTATTTTATATAATTTTTCCTTTTAAATTTATTTTGTAAAATATACCTTTTTTTGTCTAGCGTTTATTGAGAAAACTTCATCTTTTAAAAAAAAAATAGTATAAAATTTACATACATTTAATCTTGTGATAATACAATGGGTATGTTGTTGTTGGAAATAAAGTTTCATTGATGCATCTAATATTCCTTTTTGAAATGCCGAAGCAATGTCAATAGATATCATCAATATTTTACGCATGTTGGATTCTCTTATTTGGCAAAAAGTGTTGGATTCTCTTATTTGGCAAAAAGTCTATAAAGGTATACTCCTTTTATGAATAGTTTTGAAACACTGCAAAATCTTTTCATATTTTTTACATTTCGTATTCAGTCAAATTTAATCAAGTAAATTATGACAGAGAGTGAATGGTTTTTCTTTTTATTGACATACTAATAAACTGAGAAAGAAAATTATTGATAATTATTTT
>NW_006241514.1:0-1374 GCF_000226075.1 Solanum tuberosum
CTGCAACACGATTTCATAAGACGTTTAGCCTAATTTAATTGCTCTCTGTTGCTAAGTGTCATTCGTTGTCCAGCAAACTCTTCACGACAATTTTCTTAGACATTAATGATCAGCATGTCTAAGTTATGTAAGTCACGGACTGTTTAAGTAGCTGAATATAGCCTAGAACATGAACTAAATTTATGAAAGTGACTGCCTGCTTCTCTGTTTTAGTCTAAAACGCATCATTTACTTTTGCTGAAAATCTGCAGATTTCAGTTTGTAATAGTTGTTGTCTCATTGTGAATTTGATAGATTAAGTTTGCTTTAGCTCCACTCAATAGCTGATCCCATGAACCACTCAAACCAAAAACAAAATATTCAATCTACTTTCGTATTGGCCTCTTGTTTGGACCATGAAATGCATAAAAAGAGGAAGATGAATGAAACTTGTTAGCCTATTACTATTATGTTAGTTAGAAATTAGGAGATACTTTTTTTTTCTTACTGTTGGTACTTTTATATATTTAGAATCATTAAAAATAGAAAGTGTAGATTTGTTGGGTAGCTAATTGTCTTGTAGCTTCATTACACATGGTATAAGTTTCTTTCATCCAAAACGTAAATGAACTGACTCATATCAGATTAGTTAGGATCCTTGTTTAATTTCTGAAAATGATAAAAGTATTTGTATCATTCTGTTCATTAATTTAACTTGAGGTTGTGCTAATTTTATATCTTATTCTTTTGTACATGTACACTCGGGAGCGCATATCGGAGTTGGTATATATAACTCCATCTCTGTCCAAATCAGAGAAGCGACTAACAGCCGTATAAGCTTGTGTCTAGCAGGCCAATTTTGCGTCAATAGCGTCCAGCGCTTCCTTCTTATTTCAAAATTTTACGTGTTTTATATATACATATATGTGTTGCTATTTTGACTAACATTTTTCATATTGATTATCGTTATATTTATATTTTATGCTTGCTTCATTTTTGGGTTTATAGAAATCAACCAAGAACGATAGTAAGACATAGTTGCCCACCTTGCTTCCCTTTAGATAATGGGTTTAGTATAGTCACTTAGCTTATAAGCATTACTTTCTAGTTAAGTTTATTTGTTACTCAATATATCTAGCCATGAAGGCATGACCTTGTAAAGAAATTCAACTTTAGGAATAATTCTTTTATCGTGACTCATTTTCAGATTCTTTTCATAAACAAGTGTTTAAAGTATGGTTTTGGTAGCACTTTAAAGTTGAGGGAAGTGCAGATTTTTGGTTTTAAAAATAGCAGATTTTAGCTTAAAATTGCATATCTTTAGAGTGAAAATGTGACTTTAACATGCTCTACTAATCAAACTTTTTAGTGTAAAACTGCAGGTTTTTTTTTGGC
>NW_006241515.1:0-1373 GCF_000226075.1 Solanum tuberosum
TATTTTATAAAGGGTAAATTTAATTGCGCTTCGCACCAATACAAAAAAGTCTCATTAGATTTACACACTATGTTTATACTATATTTGAAAATTAAAAATATTTGAAAATTTCCTTTTAAAATCTAAATGAAGTTTTACTACTTTATATTATTGTTAACGCTATGTTTTATATATATAAAAAAATTCTCTAACCTTTCATTTCCTAAAAGCTTTGCCCTTACTTCCATAAAATAGTATGTAATATCAATTCTAATTGATAAAAAGAATTAGAATGATTTCTATTTTTCTTGGAATAACCTTTTATTCATTTTTGTCCCGCATTAGAAAATACATAATTTTGTTAACTCTTATTAGTAATATAATAAATTGATTATCTTTTAGTTCTGTGGATTTTTGTTTGAACTCTCGTAGGTGGAATATGAAAAGGCTGTAGCATTCCATAAATATGGAACATGAGAATGTTGTAACTATTGAGCACACCCATTTATCGTTTCTTTCATTAAAAATAATAATGCGTGAACTTTATAGTAATTTACTAACCAAAAATGAGTAAAAAGAAAAATAAATTAACAAAATAAAAAAATACTAATAAAAAAAGAGTGTAAAAAGCCAAATAAATTGAGAAAAAATAAATAGTAATATTGCTTTTCTTCTAATCCTTTAATTAGAAAATAAGAGAAAATTTTAGAAAAGACTAAAAAAATAAAAAAGTATAATTGATAAATTGAAGAGAGACCTAAGAAAATGAAATAAATGACAATAATGAGATCTGAAGAAATAAATTTTGTAATTAAATTTATTTTAAAAATTAAATAGAATTTGCCCAATGACTCCTTCGGCAAGTTGACCATTTTTTTGTTGCCTTTCATACACAAAGTGTAAAATTTTGTAATAACATCTTGTATTTGACATATATAAACTTCTACTTTATCAAACTAATTTGACCATCTCTTTTGATGATCTTCACGCATCATTAAACTTCATTCTTTGATGAATTTGAATCAAATTAAGCTTACCATTTCTCTTTGATGAATCTTACATTGCCATCAAACTTTCTTTTCATATGGTGAACTTGTGTTTGACATAAAATAAAATTTTGAAGAATATATCTATAATCTTCATCAAAGTGATTATAAATTGTCACATCACTTTTTCAAATCATGTCTTTTGATTATTAACCACATGATGATGAATCAAAATCTAAATGAAGGAGAACATTAAAAGGAAGAAGATATATTGATAAAAAAGAGAGGAGAAAATAAAAATGAGTAGCTAACAACTCTATAGAGTGTTGTTATTAATAGATGAATTAAATCATGGAAAATTTGGTAAAAGGGAGTTGAGGAGACTTTTTCTATGTCATCTCTTTTGAT
>NW_006241516.1:0-1373 GCF_000226075.1 Solanum tuberosum
TCATTCTGTTTTAAATACCTTTCAAACTTTCTACAATCAATTCCTTTATAAGAAGTTGCAGCAAGACTAACTCTAGAAATATTAGCACAACCTTTGTTGGAGAGCTTTTTTTTGGTCAAGGAGGGTCTTCCTCGGTATTACAAATTTCAGGAGACAGTGGTTGCTGAATCAACTTGAATATTGGAACTGTCTTCATAGTCCTCGGGATCACTTTCCATGGATGATGGCTTGGAAAATTTAATCTATCTATCTTCTTCAATGATACCTCTTGATTCTAGAAAAGGAGATTTTCCAAATTTACTGCATCATCTGATAATTCATCAGTTGTATTAGACTTATATTCTCGTCTTGATCCATCAAAGCTCTTGACCTTACATATGCCCTGAGTTTTTGATATTATATCTATATGATCATCTCCATGCAGTTGCCCCAGATTGCTTCTTGGTGCAAATCCTAAATATGATATTCTGCTAGGTGTTTTCAAAGAAAAAACTGTACTTATGCTTGCTTGATCCTTCACGATGATGGCTTTCCTGTTACTATAACGTAGTCGAATCAAAATTATTTTAGTAGATCCACTCTCTTTACTTTTGTATTTATTATGTCTCTATTTTTCCCCCTCTATTTAGGCTGAGAAAATAGGTACATTAGCCAATGGGAAGGTGGAGTCATACTCGCCCAGCCTTGTTGAGAAGAAAAATGTGGGGGAGCTTATAATGAACGTTGCTTCTACTAGCTCTGTTGCCGCTGCTGCTCCTGCTACTGGTAAAGATGCCGCAGCAACATCTGTTGCGGGTTAGAAAAAGGTACGATTTGATTTTGATTTTGTATAATATTGTGTTGAAACTCCATTCGTTTCCCGTTGTTGTTTGTTAAATTTATGATTTATGTTTTTTATGAATTTTAATTTCAGGAAGAGTGTGATGATGAGCCCATGTTTAGCTTGTTTGATTAGAGTTGCCTAATGAATTTCAGTTTTGAATGAATGTTTGATGCATATTGTTCTAACTTATTTCTAGTATTTTTTTGTATTTTCTATTTAAAAGTAACAAAGTTGGATAAATACTCTAAAAATGTCAATGGTAATCATATTGTCAAACACATTCCTACTTCTAGTATTAGTATTACCATCCGTATAAATTTATTCTTCTTACTTCAATTTACAATCAACAACATGATTTGAATCTATCATTTACTTCAATTTGGTCCAATGCTTTCTTCTTGAATTTTTCTGCTGAGTTTCCTTTCTGATCTATATGTTCTTGTAGATTTCTTAGATGCTCAGTCATTTCCACAAAAGGGGATTCTAGGTTACCAGCATCTGGTTGGACCATTTTGTCATTTTTCTCCTGAAATAAAGTAGAGCCATCACC
>NW_006241517.1:0-1373 GCF_000226075.1 Solanum tuberosum
TCTTAATTATTAGACATAGCAACATTTTGTATAACTAGAATCCTTTCTAAAAAAGGTCTGACTTACAGCTAGGTTTCAAGTGATTTACTGATACATTACTTGCGTACATTTTGGTATTTCTAGGGAAGAAGTCAGGGTGGCAGTTCTTTTGTTTGACTAGCTGCTAAGTGCTTATCAGTTTTATTTTCTTGTTATGAGATCTTGAATATTCAGTATATTCCGAAAAACCAATATCAATCTCAATACAATTATAAGCCAATATTTTGGAGCATTGGTCATAACCTTTAAGTTCTTGAAATCCTTTTTTTTGTCGTTCTATGTAGCAATCAGTTTTTTATAGAAGTTTTGACCAAAATAAGCCATTGTTTAAATCAATTCACCAAAATAGTATGTTTTAATTTTTTTTTACAAAACTAGTATAAACGTGGTTCACAATAACGTTTTATACTTTATTTTATTTTAAAAAATTTAATGGGAAAAAGGCAAAAGTTCACGGAGCAAATAGAAATAAAACGTTATTGTCAATAACGTTTTATACTTCGTTATCTTGAATCACGTTTTAGAGCTAAAACGTCACTTTGAGTAACGTTTTATATTTCGTTACTGTAGATCACGTTTTACAGATAAAACGTTATTGTGGACTACGTTTATACTAGTTTCGTAAAAAATTTTAAAAACATACTATTTTGGTGAATTGATTTAAACAATGACTTATTTTGGTCAAAACTTCGTTTTTTATATCCATTCATCTGTGTTATTGCCTATATACGGGGCTATTGGTGCGAGTTATTTGTCATTCAATTCATGCCAAGAGAATGTGATTACTTTGTTGAAATGTTTTAGTTAAGTTACTTCATCTCTGATTCATTCTCCTTTTAATGGAGTTTTTAGATATATTTTCTTCACCTAATGGTGTTTTTAGATTAATCCACTATTCAAGCAAAAGTGAGATTAATTTGCATAGAGTTGAGTGATGTCAAGTTCTCCAAGGACCTGCTTTACTAGGGGATGCAAGTTCATAAAGGAATTGAAGAGGATGAGGAAGATGACAATGGCAGCAGATTTTGGGAGAGCTCCTTGTGTTAAATATAGTGTTCAAGGAGATGAGATGTATTAAGATTTCTTGGCTTGACTAAAGTATTGGGAAATAACCGATTATGTATTTGACTCTCTATCTATATGATTATATGCTCTGTAGAGCTTTATAAATTTTAATTCAAGTGCTAAAAACATGAAATACCTTCCAAACATGTTTCGTAAAGTATTACTATATAAGAAGAGGGAATAAGTATTCACCACAAGTTAACATGTGTTTTTCAATAAGAAGAGGGAATAATCAATATATTTATAAAAAGAAATGACATATAAAATAA
>NW_006241518.1:0-1373 GCF_000226075.1 Solanum tuberosum
TTTACTTTTGTCTTATAATTGTTTTACAAAAGTATGGTCATTAGGGAATAGAAGAAAACTGAAGTTCTTGATGTTGAAAAATGTGTGTTATTGGTTTTCCTAATAAGAGATCTATACTGAAGTGTGTAATATTTAGGATGCAAATTAGAAATAAAGGGTGAGAAATTTATAGGTATAAGAAATGAGAGTGGAGAGAATTGAGGAGTGAATGAAATGAAGAATGAGTTAGTGTCTATTTATTTGTGTCATAGACTTAGTTCTAGAAAAATCTTATAATTTATAGTTTCTAGAATAATCATGTAACTTATGGAGGAAATTTAGCCACTTGAAAAAATATTTTGACAAATTTAAAAATAGAATTTATAGAATTTTAAAATGAAATATATATGAAATGATCATATTATCCTTGACCGTCCTCAACTTCATATTTATATATAATAGAAAAATATCAAATTTTGGTCCGGCAACTTTAAATTTAAATCAAACTTACATTAATTTACTATTCAAATTAATATGTTTGAAATCAAATAAAAGTAAGAATTTGATTATATATTTTAATGAAGAACTACTCTTTTATAATCTAGTAAACATTTTTAGTTTACTTTAAATGCAAATATACCATCCTATTCTATTTTATTTGTAAAGTTATTTTTTTAACATCTTTTTAAAACTTTTTTTTTTTAAATATTGAAACTAATTTTATTTATTCTTTAATTTTAATTATATATTATTAATTTATCACACTTATTTCTTTTCAAGTATATTAATTAGAGCCAAAATAAAAGTAAAAGTAATTAATTATATTTTTAAATAATGAATTTTAATATTAAAAGTATGCATTTTTATTAAGTATAATGAATAGAAAAAATATTAAGAATTAAATTAAAGTATTAGTAAAATAGAGTAATGAGTAGATATCACAATAATTAATAAAAAAAAGCGAAGTAATAATAAAATGAGTTAATAGTAATAACAATAATTAAAGATGTTTCTAGAACTATTTACTTTCTTGTTATCATTCTTTGGTAGATTTTGTTTGCGTGAAGTTACGTTTTTACCTTTGATCATCTTTCACTTCATATATAGAAAGATGTTTCTAGAATTATTTATTTTTCTTACTATCTTTCTTAATAGATTTTTGTTATAATGAAATTACATTTTTATTCTTGGTTGTCTTAAATGCAAATATATCATCCTATTCATTTTTATTTGTAAAGTTACTTTTTAAATCTTTTTCTTTAATTTTGATCTAATATATATTATTAATTTTTATCACACTTATTTCTTTTCAAGTATATTAATTAGAGCCAAAATAAAGGTGACAATACTTAATTCAAAATGAATTTTTATATTAAAGTAGGCATTTTTTATAA
>NW_006241519.1:0-1372 GCF_000226075.1 Solanum tuberosum
AACTACGTTCGACCTAATTCTTGCTTTGACAAGATACGTAAACAGCCTTATTCTGAGGTTCGGTCTAACCAATAAAAAATCTCTAAGATCCTCATCACAAAAACTGGGGCAAAAAATAATAATAATAATATTATTTTATTTTGTTTATTTGTTTATTTTTGCAAAATAGAGTCGATTCCAAAAGTCATAAGTCTTAACCGTCTTATAAGTATTAATAATTTTGAGCTTTCACCCTTTCTTTGTAACCCTGTCCAAAAGCCACGTTACAATCCAAATAAAGACCTTCTGATCAATTTTTAACAATTACAAGGCAAGCAAGCTTTCAGTGTTGATTATCATATAAGGAAAAATGTCATCCCTCGCATAAGGACCGAAAAATGAGGGAATTTTATCGATGAAAATTCTCGAAAGCACTATAAGGCATCATTTGTGTTGAGAGAAAGTGAAAAATGAGAGAGTCTTATTGGTGAAAACCATTAGGGCACTATAAGACGATGTGAGTGAGAGACATACAAAATGAGAGAGGTTATTGGTGAAAAACCTTTCGAGGCACCACAAGTCGAATGTGAGGTATGAATCTAGTGCAAAAGTTGAATTATAAAAGTCTTACTTCAGAAGGTTGAAAGTTTGACAAAGATAAAGTTTAGATTGATTGGACAAATCAAGCCATTTAATCTCACATGTGTCATGATCATTAGAATTGACCATCACTATCAATGGAGTCCATTTATTTTTACTTATTTACTTTTTTTCTTCTCAAAAGGTCAAATATTATTTCTTCTTATTTTGTGTTGCTCAATTCGATCTTGAGTCGGTCTTCACTAAGCAAGCAGAAAATGATTTCAAAATTGCTACCATCTCTTCAATTGCACAAAACAAAGTTTAGTCAGCACATCCATCATGACATTATTCAAGAAATAGTGATGTGCATAGTAACTTGTCAACATTTGACAATTTTTGAGAATTTCTATGAAACAAGATTCAATTATTGTTGGGAGGTGGAAACAATATGACAAATCTGAAGTTTGAAGTTTGAAGTTCTAAACAATTAGAGTTGTTTTCAAGATTATCAAGGTGGGTTGACTAGAAAACGGAAATAGTCTGCCCCAGCTAATATGGTTCAACATTGCAATAACAGGAGCAATCATCTTAAAAGCCAATGCCACAAACCGACCACCAAAAAAAAAGAAAAAACTACATTTTTTTCTTCTTACTTTTACTTTTTACCAAACAAGTAAAATGTTGATGCTGACATAAAGGTTATCTTGAAACCTCAATTAAAAATCATTGCGAGAAAAAAAATTCATGGATAACATCCTAGTATGAGACGTTTACTTTTTTCCATTCTCTTTTAGAATAAATGCTTCTGAAC
>NW_006241520.1:0-1372 GCF_000226075.1 Solanum tuberosum
GGAAAAGACTTACATTGAAGAGTTCTCAAGGAAGATGACACATGGACAAAATCAAATGATGTAATCATAAGGGAAGGAGTTTACTTTTTTGAAAAGCAATTCACTAGTGGAGATATAGATGAGCAAATGTCTCTATTACAGGGTATCCAACCACAAATATTCCAGGAAGATAATGAATTTCTCAAAGCTCTACCTGATATAGAAGAAATTTAAAAAATGGTCTTTGAATCAAATGCTGATAATGCTTGTGGTCCTGAATGTTTTATTGGATGTTTCTATCAGACATACTGGGATATTGTAGGCCATGATATATACAGGTTGCGCATGCCTTTTTCTAGAGTGTCTCTCTACCAAAATCTATTACTCACACTAATTTGGTTCTAATACCTAAAAATGATACTACCCAGCCCTTATCAGATCTTAGACCAATTAGTCTGAGTAACTTCTTAAACAAGATCATCTCCAGATTGATTCATGATAGGATTGAAGGTTATCTGCCTAAATTGATATAAGAAAATCAATCTAGCTTTGTTAAAGAAAGGAATATCACTAAAAATGTGTTGCTAGCTCAGGAGGTTATATCTAATATAAGGCTAAGGGGTAGGCCTGATAATGTGGTTATAAAGCTGCACATGGCAAAAGTATATGACAACGTAGTGTAATTTTTTATCAAAATCCTGGAGAAGATGGGTTTTGATGCTGAGATTCTAGACATGATTTGTAGACTTATTGGTATCCAGTTATGATTAATGGGCAGGCTCATGGATTTTTCCATTCTACAAGAGGGGTCAAGCAATGAGATCCTTTATCACCTGCTCTTTTTATATTGTCTACAGAAGTGTACTAGAGCTATGAATCACTTATTTGAGAGATATGATTATAAAAGCTATGGATTGCCTAAATGGAGTGATAAATTGAATCATTTGTCTTAAGGAGATGATACAATTATTTTTGCAGTTATAGACAAAAAATTATTAAAGTTTATAATAAAGTTTTGAAAAAAATATGAGGAACAATCAGGACAATTGATTAATAAAGATAAGAGCTCATATTATGTATATAATAAGGCAAAACATGTATCTAGACAATTGATGTCACTGGTTTCTCAAGAGGTTAATTTCCTTTGACATACATAGGTTGCTCTATTGGTCATGCTAAGAAGAAGAAGGTACATTTCACAGTATTATTAAAGAAAATTCAAGACAAGTTACAATTGTGGAAGGGAAAGCTTCTAACTTTTGGGGGTAAAACAGTTTTATTAAATAGTGTGCTTAAGAGCATCCCTATTTATCTTTAATTTGTCCTTAATCCTCTCCCCCCAAGTGTGTAATACATGATATTCATAGAATGTTTGCTAAATTTCTGTGGAACT
>NW_006241521.1:0-1372 GCF_000226075.1 Solanum tuberosum
AGGTTTCCTAATCTTCAAAACCTTAGAGTCTGTATCGTACAACAACCAGATTGTTCAGAACGGAAAATTTGTTTTCCAAGATTGGATGTCCTTAACAATCTTAAACAACTCCATTTATCTGCTTCTTGGGATTCATTCGGTGAATATACACATGGCTTCTTATGTATTTTTTTATTCTTCTAAAGTGTGCGACTCTCGTGTTGAACTTGTAATCTTCGGTTACCACAACTTACAAAATGATCATATACACACATTTCATAATATATGTGTTATGTTAGCGTTGGGTGTTCACGAGCCAGAGTGTATGACGAGTTAAGGTGTTTAGATGTGCATTTTCAAAGTATGAATGTTTAGTTGTTCTTAAAAGTAAGTAGAAGGGTTTTTTTTTGAGAATGAATGGATGGAAAGGGAACATAACTAACTAGGCATGAATTTCAGTTAGCATCACAAAGTTTCAATTACAACTTATAATTAATGATTGACACCAAATTTTGTCCCTTTAACATAGATTGTCGTAACTTTATTTCAAATTTTTTACTTACTAAACTTTTTATATAATGTATATTATACTAGTTATTAAATTAGAAGCTCAACTGAATTAATATAAAAAGGGAAAAGGCCACAAATTTGGCCAAAGTTGAGTCTTAAATCAAGCTTAAATACCCTGCCCAATTTTCATCTCTAGAAGATTTGTAAATCAGCCCAAATGAGCAGCCCATAAGCCCAAATCATCTGAGCCCATCCAATCTCTATTGATTCTACCTCATCATCAGCCCATATCATTTTCCAAATACAAAGATAAGACTTTATCCTAATCCCTACATACAAAACAAAACGTACATTTTGATATTATTTACAAAGAATTTTCGATTCTCCTCTTTGTTGCGCTTGACTTTATTTGAAGAGCGAGTGTAGATTTGAGGCCGATAACGTCCATTCACTGCTCCGCAAGAGGTAAAATCGGCTCCTGTTCTGACCTTTGTTTTTCTTTTTATTAAAATTTCATTATTTTTTTTTTGCTTGAAAAAATCATGTTCTAGAGTCCAAGTGTATGCAGATGCGTTTTGTGATAAGTCATGAAGTTATTTATTCTTTTCGAGTCTCAAAAGATATAAACAAACGTTTTCTTTGAGTTTTTCATGTCAAAGAAACATGTTTGTAGTTCTTTTCCCCCAAGTCTTTTTCATATATTCAAACTTGTGTTCTTAGAAATTCTCACCTGCCAAAATGAGTGTATGTTTATTTTAAATTAAGTACATAGTTGTGTATTACATTAAATATAGATAGATCTTTTGCCTTGAAATGGACGTTCTATGCGTGTGACGTACACCATATGTTATTCACACTCTTCTACACTCTTTAATTATTATAT
>NW_006241522.1:0-1372 GCF_000226075.1 Solanum tuberosum
AAAGTCGGTATGATATTTCAGGTCCAAATACCAATAATCATTAGGTGATTTAGTTCTTTTTATAAAAATCTTGATTAAAAATATTTACTCAAGTAGAAATATTAATAAAATAATCGAGATGATAACACTACTATCATAAAATTTGAAAACGAAAAGAAAAAAGATATAAAAAATATTTTCCATACAAAAACTTTGGATAATCGAGATTATAACATCATGTTCCTTATATCTACTATAAAATTACTATTAGCATATTTCAAATAACATTGAAGTAGCTTTTGCATTAGAGGCACATATTGATATGATCAACGCCAATGTATTATGTTATACATTACTCCTTCAGCTATCAAGTCAGGTATATGTTAATAAGAAACGTATATCTAAAATAAGAAACAAATAATACATACACTTCTATTATTACTATGTCTTTTTTTTCGTTGTTCTAAACTCAATGCTCTGAATTACTTAATAATCCGCCTTCTGGATTAACTCCGATTCATAAGTTGCTTCTATTATGAATATGAATGGAAATTATGCTTCATCGGTAGAATATTTGAGCTCTACACTTGCAAAATTTAGAAGATGGGGTCTACTCCAATTGAATTGAATTATTGCTATGGGGTCCACAATAATATGAACACAATGGACGGCTCAAAATATAAGTGGATGAAGCTGCAAAGGAAGACTATACCTTGGAAAATATCTTTGTTGAATCAAATTATTGCGAGTTAATTCTATTCGGTATCCTTCACCAGCATAGGAGCATGACTTAATTGCATCGAAATTAAAGTCTCACATTGAGAGTAAAACACTTCCTAACTGATGTAATAAGAAAGTTATCTTAGTACAAATATGAAAATGGCCTCTGTTGGAATGTATGCGTTCACTAAGTACAATGGGACCAGGTCCTCAACACAATTATAATGAGACAGAAAGTAAGTGCTGAAAGTACAGATGACACACGTACTTTACGTGGAAACCTCCTTACTCAAGAGAGTAAAACCACAACCTTTCTCACATGATTTTCAAACTATTTTTACTAAACTTCACAAGCCAAAGTAAAACTCAGTTTACAACACACACGAGATTAACCTCGTAATCTCTATTTGAGTAATACACTATCACTCAATGAGCAGCCAAACCAATGCTTGCATTGCCCACTGTATTAACTCAACTGATTAATATAGACTTTTGACGTAAGACACTAAGTTGCCCTCAACTAAGTTCTTACAATGATTCACCCAAAGTTGAAACGTTTCTATCACAGCCGAAATGATTCCTGCAATATAAGCACAAATACAAGCAGTCAAAGTAACAGCTGCAGGTCCATGAAGTATTAATGCAATTATTAGGTTCCTGTTGTTTGAAGCTT
>NW_006241523.1:0-1372 GCF_000226075.1 Solanum tuberosum
TGCCACTCAGTTCACCCCAAACTTCCTTCAGCAGTTTCGGGGTTGGTGCCCTGTGCCACTCAGTGCGCCAACGTCGCTTAGTCCCCTACCCATCCGTCCTTCTTTAGGTGAGAGTTCCCTCGAATTGTACCCATGTTCTCTCCTTGATTTCTAACACTTAAAAACCTTCACTAATCATTGAGAGATCCTATATATCCTAATCATAACTCTTGAATTCACATTCCAAATTCAAAGTAAAGTTAAGAGGAAAGTTTGAGAAAGTCCTTTTAGAGTCATTTTGAGAAGTCTTTTACAATATTTTAAAACTTGTTTTAAGACTTGAGTAAATGAGGAGAGTTGAGTCCATATTTCAAAATGAGTATAGGAAACTAAGTATTTCCAAGTGTAAATATGTTACATGTAAGATGAGAGGAAACCTCAATTTCTAAATGAGTTCATGAGGAGTTTTTGAGTATTATCTCTTTTAAGAGAGCCTTTTGAGAAATTATCCCAAATTGAGGAGGAGATATGTTTTTAAACATATGAGCATGAGTTACATATTATTGGGAGTAGTATTGAGCACCTATATGGGAATGAGTTCAGACAACTCAAAATCCTCATAAACCATGTATGCCAACATGGGTAAAGGGTCATACTTTTTAGAAGCACCTATATGGGAATGAGTTCAGACAACTCAAAATCCTCATAAACCATGTATGCCAACATGGGTAAAGGATCATAATTTTTAGATGATTCCTTATTGCTTTTATGCATAGCTTAGTGGGTCCACTTACTTGAGGATGTTCTATACTACAGCAAGGTATAAGACAGTTGTGGCAGCGTAGTGGGTACTAGTTTGTCTGAATTTATATATATGACGTAATTTGATTTGATAAGAAATTTAAGAGATATTTGTGTGTTTATAAATTATTTTATTAAAGGTGTGATGTTTCAATAATTATCTGAATATTTTATCACTATTTTTAGTATATTATACTTTTAATTTAACATATTAAAAGTTGAATATTTACGTAGAAATTAGAATAAATTTATCATAATGTACTATTCATTTAGTTATATTTCATTAATAATTTTATTTTTATTTTAATTATTAATTGTATAATTAGGACTGTGTATAGGTCGGCTCGATTTAGTTTTAAAGTTTATTGGTTTGTAGACATGCTAAATTGCTATAAAATTATTCAAAAATTGACTTATTGGTTGTTGATTGTTATCGGTTACTTATTGGTTTAATCATTAAGATTTGACATGAAAAATAATAATTGAAAATCACTTAAAAACAAGGTGACTTGCGGTGTGCATCGATCGGTTCGGTTCAGTTTTATGTATTATCGGCTTTTGGTTTATAAATATGCTAAACCAATAAGATATT
>NW_006241524.1:0-1371 GCF_000226075.1 Solanum tuberosum
TCAGGTATACCCGATCCTTCTTCCCCTTCACATACTCCAGGTACATCATCTTCCTCACAGCCTGCCAGGATCACTCGAGCCATGATCCTGAACATAGGGTAATTCACCTATTCAGCTGATGTGAGAGCTACCCGACTGGAAAAGTCCGTTCCAGGGATGATCAACATGGCCATACTAGCAACACTTACCCCACTTCAGACCGCTGTTGATGCCCTAACAGTGAGAGTCATTTCTTGTGAGAGTAGACAGGGAGAAGCCTCTGAGTTGGCAGCTTTAAAAGCCGAGATTGTGAGTTTGAGAAAAGACGTAGACTACCTTAAGTCTACTGACTTCACTTCACTAATAGAGAGGGAAGATAATAAGGATGCTCCTGAGACCACCGGAGATGTGCAGGGGGATGGCGCAGCACATGCAGAGTCAGATGCATAGACCGATGAGGAGTTGATATCAATGGATGCTGAGGAGACACAAGAGAGCAGAGATGAGGGCATATTCAGAGACTTGCCAGATCTTATAGAGACGGTTGTGCAGCCGGTGATCCAGACATTGCCGGCTGAGATGTCCAGAGCAGCTCCTAGCGGATCTGGCACTGCTATTCAATCTGAGACTACTCTGGGTACTGATGCCCATATACAGACTACTCCATCAGCCACTAAGACCCCGACAGAGAGAGATATTGCATAGACAAGACCTTTCTTCACCCCCTCTGTCTTTCTTACTTTGCCTTTTGGATTCTGTATTATTTGCATTTTAAGGACAAACGCTCTTATTTGTGGTGGGGTGAGGCCCAACTTGTTTTGCTTGTTTCGGATACTTGTGTTTTGGTGTACATTTGGGTTGTCTATTTTTAATTGTGTTTTTAAAACTTCTTTGTGGTTGTTTGTAGCTTGTGGCTCCGTTTATTTTTTATTTTGTCTAAAATGATTTTGACCTTTCCGAAAAATTTTGAATTTTTCGCACATTTTATCCACCCCTCGTAAGTTGATGTGGCTATTCTTTTGCAAAAAAATTTGAGTCCCGGTTTCGATGAATATCGAGGACTTGAATAGTGCTCTCAATCGAACGAACATGAATGTATGGCTACGATGAGACCAAATGAAGTTGCATAGACAATATGTGAACTCTTTGCATCTCAATTTGATTAGCCATTTATCGAATTGATTCTCTTGTAATGACCGTTGCACACTAGTCGGTGCCTTGTGTGATTAGCTTGCCTTGAACCTTGCATGAAGAAACCTAGAATTTTCCCTGTTAGTCTCATTGATTTAGAAAGGCGTGCTCTTGAAATGATCTTAGGCAACTTTAAAGAGTGTGAGCCAAATTTGACATATACCTCTTTTGTGGCCTACCCGTGAGCGTGTGAAACTCTTT
>NW_006241525.1:0-1371 GCF_000226075.1 Solanum tuberosum
GGTCCCGCCCAGAGTGTAGGCTCGGGGCGTGACAATTACTCCCACTGTCCCATTTTATATGAGGTACTTTGACTCGGCACGAAGTTTAAAAAAGGAAGTAAGCCTTTTAAAACTTGTGGACCAAAATGAATGATAGAAATTTGTGTGGCTGTAAATCATTTCATTAAGGGTAAAATAGACATTTTATAGCTAAATTATTACTTAAAATAGAAATGTGTTATTCTTTTTATGACTGACTAAAAAGGAAAGTAAGTCATATAAATTGGGACAGAGGAAGTACTATTAACTCTGATCATTTAAAAAGGTGATTATTCTTCTCCTTGTTAAAAGTTCGTACGAGAAAGTCGTAATTGTTTTACGAGTATCTTCACCTCCCACTCCCAGTAGTCAACTAGTACATTTACATTGAATACTACTCATCCATAGTAAGTAGTAGGAAATTTCTTCACGCCTTCCACACATTTATATTTGATTGTGACATGGATGAAAGTGCTAACAATTGTGCATGAAGTTGACGAATTCCAACAAAAACTGGGAAAAGCTCACCCAACTTGCAAAAGGACAATAAAAACTGAAAAAGGCCAAAGGGGCTAAGGGCATCTCCAACCCAAACACCAAATTTTACATCAAATTTGGTGTCAGCACTATTTTTTGTTTAATCAACTCCAACCCACTTCACCAAACTTTACACAAAAAAGAAATATTTTTCTCTCTCTTCATTATCATATTGTTGTTTCTTATTTCATTTATATTTTCTTATTTCATAAAATAAATTCTTTCTAAAACATTCACCATATATCATTCATATTATTTCCTTTTATAATCGTTTAATATAAAATTATTTTGTACCATAATTTTTTAAATATTATAAATTGCTAGCAAATATTATACATTATACATAATAATGGATAATACAAATAAAAGTGAAATCATTAATGAAATACGATTAAATAAATATTACATAATTGAAAAAATTATTTTAAATTTTACATAAATATTCAACTTTCAAGATCACTACGGTGCTCCCATTAATTCTCTATTAATGCATTACGTAGTTCAAACTGAGCTTCTTTGTCCTTTATTTTTTTATATCAAGCTAGAAATTGTTGAAATTCATAATTTTCATCTATTGCCATTTCTACGGTTGGAGTTGGACCTTCCGACGCATCTTGAATTGGTGAATTAAGATCACGCACATCCTCAATTATCATGTTGTGCATTATAATACATGAAGTTAATATATCATATAGCACTTCTTTTCTCCAAAAACATGACGGTCCTGCGATATTTGCAAACCAAGATTGCAAAACTATGTATTTTACATTTCAATATTGATGTATGTGTAACATCCGGCAAATTGAAATAACTAAG
>NW_006241526.1:0-1370 GCF_000226075.1 Solanum tuberosum
TTCACTTCACCAAAAATCTATATGGCTTCCAATTACATTTTCAACATATACTTTATAGCCATACTCATTTACTTTCTAGCCACAATTAAGAACAATTCATTTCTCCCACTAACAAATGCAGCAGGAGGAAATTGTGGAAATGCACCAGCTGCTAGCTTAGTTCCATGTCTTGGTGCAGCCAAAATTGCTAAGGCCAAAGTCCCTCCAATATGTTGTGGCAAAGTTGGGGCATTGTTAAAGACTTCACCAAAGTGTCTATGTGCTGCAATATTGTCACCAATAGCCAAAAATGCTGGGGCTAATCCTACTGTTGCTGTTACTATCCCTAAAAGGTGCAACATCAAGAATAGGCCTATTGGCAAGAAATGTGGAAGTAAGTGTAACAAATATTTTTTTTTGTTAAAGAGTTTAAACTTCTATATATTCATGGACACGTAGTATGAGAATTTGTATATTATCAAATTATCTAAAAGATAATTCAGGCAGTGATTCATAATAAGAAGCTTAGAGAGCGTTTTGTTAAGCTTGTAATTAATTGGTCAAATCTACTTATAAATAGGGATATCAAATGAGCAGGTTAGATTGAATTTGAACATGTCAAAAATGGATTGTTTAATGAATGATCTGTCCAAAAGTAACTTGGCTGAAATTGGCTAAGAAACGTTGATACCCACACACAAAAAAGAAAGTCTTTGTAGAAATATTTTGACAAAGTTTTCATTGGTTAATTTGGGCTATATATTATCCAAAGTTTTAAACAGGTTGAATTGGACGGATCAAAATGAGTTGAAGTAATATTGACTCACCCAAATTTGAATGGGTGGACGGTTCATATGTTCATGGACTAATTTTGTCATCCCGATTTATATCTCAAAATCAACTCTAAAATATAAGTTGGCAACCCCTGACTTACGATTTTGCATCTTGTAATCACTTTTGATTTGACTTGATCTTTCAAGATTTTATTGTTAATATCTTTTTTTAATCTCGGATGTGCTCTTTAAAACATAGCCTTTAATTATCTCTTTACTCTATTTTTGTCATTTGAACTTTATGTAAAAATACTTCTAAATTTATATTTACTTTGTAAATAGTTTTAAGGATATTTCCATAGTTCCATTCATCATGTTTACAATGATTACATGGACTAGTTCTTTTTTATTTTCCCTATTTCAAGAAATTGACCCTCTGTTTGGCCAATTTTAAATAAATTCAGTACTACTTGATTATTTCGAAATAATGGGGAATATCCGTAATAAATCAACAATATTAAGAAAAATGTAGTTCCTTGAAATCAAATCCAAAGTATTTACCATGATATTGAATACTTGAAATTCAAATTAGTATATTTTAATTAAATTAATCATAAA
>NW_006241527.1:0-1369 GCF_000226075.1 Solanum tuberosum
TATGTTTAAAGGTTGAAGTTAAAATGTAAGTAGGCAATTTTAGATAAGTCGAGTATTATACATGTTGTTAGAGAAAATAGATTAGCAATGCCAAATTAGTAATAATGGAAAATTTACAATATTGGGATGATCAATATGTCATACGGAACACGTAATGGAAAGAACAGGCTTACTTGTTAGAGAAATGGTCAGAGGATGGTATACTTTTTCCTTTGTTTAAATTGTCTTGGGGTTGAGTTGGTGGAACATGGTGACTGACAACTGGCAAACAAAATACAAAAGATGTTTAAAGGCAGACTTGGTCTGTACACATTTGCAGAGGGAACACATTGGCAACATTAAGTTAATAAAAGAGGAAACCTTTCTCAGGAAGCACATGAGGTTCTTGTATGATAAGTGCAACATGTTATTGAAAAATCATCTCTGTACCAAGATGATGTTGGCTGCGTTGGGGTGTCAATAGTGGGATTTTCAAGAAGATTATATCTTGTAGAATCTGTTTGCAGACAGCGAGATAGCAACAATGCCTTCCAAATACAAAACAAACTTCAAATGCTTACTTTACTGTAAACTTAAAATTTGAAAATAGGAAAGACGCAACAAAAGAAATACCAAAGAAGTATAACTAAAAATAAGTGAGATTTACAAATACCAGGATCGGGTAGATGGGATAGATAAAAAGATGCCGGGAGATGTGAGGCAACTTCTTATTCCTTCTTTTGATAAATTCCCACATAAACAATGTCTACCAATAATTAAACTCCAGCTAGTGCAACTGATGCTATTGCATCTATTATTTTATCTGCTGAACCTTATAAGACACTTATAAAAAAATATTCAACACGCTTAGTTGGTGCAGTACTTTCCATCAACAGATTGATTTGAGAGCAAAAGGGATAATGGAGATATCAACACAAAGAAAGAGAAGGAAGAGTAATCCACATTTGCTGCAAGCTAGGAAAAACATGAATGACCAAATATGTTAATAATCTGCAAGTACCTATTAAGATAAGGTGCTTAATGTATAATTACTTCAAATATGAAAATGGGTAGACTATCTACATCAATCCCCTTGAGGTGTGAACTTTTTTCATGCCAACTGTGAATTCCTTAATATATATAAACTTGAGCTACTAATCGGTATAACAGAAAAAATTAGAGAAGAAGCAAAGACCACCCAAATAATGTATAGAAAGAGAGAGCCAACAACTATATTGACTTACTTTCCCTCTGTTCCTCTGATGCAAGATCTTCCGTGATTTGTTGCATGTCACAACAAATCCATGAAACAATAATACCATATTCGTTACATGAATATACAACTTTCTTTTTTGAGCTCTGCTAACAATAATACCATATATATATATAT
>NW_006241528.1:0-1369 GCF_000226075.1 Solanum tuberosum
ATTAATTAGTAGGGATAGTGTGGTAAAATATCAATATCAATAATTGTTTTCTTAATGAATGTGCCAAGTCAAACAGTGACTAGTAAAAATGAACGGAGGGAGTACTTATAAGTTTTGACATATCAAGAAAAGATAAATATTTTTTCCATGCATTAGCCTTAACATTAAATACTATTCTCCAAGTTAGTTTCCCAGAGTTAATATTAAACAACAATTAATAGGGATGGTGTGGTAAAATACTTATAATAATAATTTTTTAATGGGTTTTTCAAGTCAAATAGTAACAAGTAAAAATGAAAGGAGGGAGTACAATTTATTTGAAACTCTTTCAATTCTACACATGTTAGAGATCAATGAACTTGACTTGGTACCTTTTAGATTACTACATTAAAAGCACTAAAATGAAGCAAGTAAAACTATTTAGCGTAGATATCGACTCCTAATGAATACTCGGAACATACGAAATAATTTTTCCATGTAACAATTTACATTGTTGGTTGAAATTACAAATCTATTGCAACTTGTAATGTCCTTTCTTTCATGTATAGTTTTAGTAGTTATTGCACATTCATGTATTTCAATTGTCAACCTTTTCTTAGTCTTTCTCTATTTGAGATAAAAACAGAGCTATTCTCTTCTCATCTATATTTTGATGAACCTTATATAACTCAAAATTTATAAATCAAAATTTATGAGCTTCAATATCATCCCCCTCGATGTGCTTCGGACCCTTTTTCTTGTTAAAGCCTTAGTTTATGAATCTGTAAGATTATCACAAGTTTTAACACAATTAATATTAATGGTATATCAGTGATCAATATGGTCTCACAATATTGTATTTCTCCTCATAGTCTGAATTTTCCATTTTTAATAATAGTTTTGTACTCTACAATTATATTGGTGCTATCATAATTAATCAAAAAATAGAAAAATAAATTTCTCAAAATAAAGTGCTTGATATAGTAAAATCAATTTACTTTTTCAGTAGTTGAAGCTCAATTTTTTTACTTGAACCTCCATAGTAAAGTTTGCAAATAATATAATTTTGCTTGTCTTATTTCCAACAAATCGCATCAAGTTTTTTCATCTGGTTTTCTTGTACTTGCTAAGTATTTTTTCTACGAACACAATATGAAGTTAAGTTATTAGTCACATATCTCACATTTCTTTATTATGCTAGCAAACTCCCTTTTTTTTTGTCACACCATTTTCACACAATTGAATCAAAAAGAGTTGCAAGACTCACAAAACCAACAAAAGTATATTTCACAACTTTTTCAAACATAATATGACTTGACAAGAAAAATGTTATCACTTATTTTATGATTTTTTTTTGTCATGAACCAAAAGCTGAGGTCATGATGACACA
>NW_006241529.1:0-1369 GCF_000226075.1 Solanum tuberosum
TAGGTTCCTCCATGGTACTTTACTGATATATCCTCTCGGTTATAAAAAGCTCGAGTGATCAGAAATATACCTTCCTGAACTACCTGATCAATGTGATGATATGATGTTTTGCGGCAACGTCAATAATCCATTATCTACTAAGAATTTCCCAGAAGTTATCAAGAATATGTCTTATAGATCAAATATGAAGGTCATAAATTTTTAGGTATGATTAGGTTTAATGAAGATGTTCTCTGTTCTCATCCCGTCAATATACTTTTTACAAATACAATCTTTTGTATGTTGTACTTATCAGTTATTTTATATGAGAGCTAGTTTTAATAAGTTGACAAAGTTCTGATCCATATAGAATGAGTGGGTTGTACAGAGAAGTAGGAAGTGTTAGTGTTTCTTCTCATTCTCTCTATGAAAATGCTTAAACTTCAGCTCTTTGTACTCCATCAAGTTCAATTTGTTATTGGTGTTTTATATGTTGTCTCACTTTTATAATCGAACATTATTTAGCTGCTAACTTTGACCCAAAAGTCATCCAGAACAACTCTTTCAGATCAATCATAAAGCTCGGAGATGGTCTCCGTTCTCATTCTTCCAAAAAAATTTATTATAATAATCTATTTTGTGTCGTACTTATCAGTCATTGTATAAGACTGATTGTTTATATGAATCGACATTGTTCTAATTAATCTATAGTGAACTAAACAGAGCAATGATTGGTAGATGGTCATTAATTTCAGGCATTGATTGGCAAAATAAACACTATATATTCACTATCAATCCCCACTACAGTAGCTTGTCTTTGGTTCATAGATTCTCATGCAATGTTAGACACCATATGAATACATGTTTAGGTTCAACCATATAATAACATGTTAGGTTCCTCCATGGTACTTTACTGATATATCCTCTCAGTTATAAAAAGCTCGAGTGATCAAAAATATACCCTCCTGAACTACCTAATCGAAGTGATGATATGATGTTTCGCGGCAACGTCAATAATCCATTATCTACTCAGAATTTCCCAGAAGTCATCAAGAATATGTCTTATAGATCAAATATGAAGGTCATAAATTTTTAGGTATGATTAGGTTTAATGAAGATGTTCTCCGTTCTCATCCCGTCAAATATACTTTTTACAAAATACAATCTTTTGTATGTTGTACTTATCAGTTATTTTATATGAGAGCTAGTTTTAATAAGTTGACAAAGTTCTGATCCATATAGAATGAGTGGGTTGTATAGAGAAGTAGGAAGTGTTAGTGTTTCTTCTCATTCTCTCTATTAAATGCTTAAACTTCAGCTCTTTGTACTCCTTCAAGTTCAATTTGTTATTGGCGTTTTATATGTTGTCTCACTTTTATAATCGAACATT
>NW_006241530.1:0-1368 GCF_000226075.1 Solanum tuberosum
TACATATACGATTCACCTCTCTCCTCCCTCTCCCAATATCGCTCATCTCTCTCCTCCCTCTTCCAATCTCGCTCGCCTCTCTCCTCCCTCTCCCAATCCTCGCTTGCCATATATTCAAATACATATGCATATTATACAATTATCTAACCGATATACATATACAATTCACCTCTCTCCCACTCTATGCTCTATCTCTCTCGTCTCTCTCCCAGTCTCGCTCGCCTCTCTCCTCCCTATAACATGTAGCTACGAATTGTAATTATCAAACTATAGCTACGAAGAGTAATTAGGCTGTTTTTGAGTGGCTATATGTGAAAGTTCCTCTAATAACAACCTAGTGGCCCAATTTGCAAAAATGGTCTTAAACGCCCACAACTCTGTTAGTCTGATGAGTAAACCTTCAAAATTAAAAGTTGTTAAATTAAATACAATTGATAAATAATATATTTGACAGAAAGAATGTTGTATTTTAAATTTTCTAGATATTTTTATAGTTTAAAAGGTGATAAATCAAGAAAATAAGTATAGAGATTCATCCCATTAATTATATGATGGTATAAAAAAATATTAAGCAAAGATAAAATATATAATTTACATCACACGAACAGAAATAAATCAATCAAGATGAAACTCAAAAACTGAGTTTGTTTAATCTAAGTATCCAATAACTTTTTTTAAAGTAAAACAAAATTGAGGGAAAATATCTACTAACTTATAGCTTGTCATCCAAGATAGTTGGATACCTTGTAGTTTACTAAAAAATTATGTGAAGTTTGATTAAAAAAAAGTATGAAAATGTATTTATTTTTGTCATCATATTAATGTGAGAAACATTTCAGTTTCTAATATTTAGGGCTCGTTTGGTCAGAATAAATTATCCCAAAATTATTTATGTCGAAATCAATTATTTCAAAGATTGTTATCGCATATTCAATGTGTGATAAAAATAACATTATAATTTTGGGATAAGTTATTCTGTGATTTTATCCCAATCAAACATGAGATAAACTCATTCTAAAATTAATCCCGAAACTAGTTAATCCTTATCCCTCGTACCAAATGAGCTATTAAGGTGTGTTTGGTATGAAGACTTGAAAAATGTTTTCTTATTTTTCATGTTTGGTTGACCAAAATTTTTAGAAAATATTTTTTCTAGGAATTTTTTTAAAAAAAATAAAGAAAATAACTTCCTTTATGGAAATAGGGGAAAACAAGTTCGATAAGTGACAATCTATGTTTATTATATCATCCCCGCTCACCCAAATTCCTCAAACTCCTATGTAACAATCAGGTTCCGTCGTTATAGAAAAAGTCAACGATTATAGAAAAAGTCAACGGGGAAAATTTTTGGGTCGGAAAACTTTTTCG
>NW_006241531.1:0-1367 GCF_000226075.1 Solanum tuberosum
TTTTGAATACGTGGAGAAGTTAGTTGATTATTCTTTGAAGCTTTTTTAAATGCATTGTCAATATTATGACATAGCTTCGCATACCAAGTAAGGAGCTCAATATAATTACCTCTATTAGAAGAGGATACATCTTCACGATGGCCCCGAAATGACAACCCTTGCTTCAAAAGATATCTTATCACATTAATTGAAGCTTCCAAACGAGTACGATATTCTAACTTTTCCTGATAAGATTTTTTAGCAAATGCACTTTGAATGGATTACTTTTGTCTCAATAAATCTTCACAATTTCATCTTGATTGATTATGAACACTGTTTGGCTTACCAATATGCACATCAAGGCTGCGATTCTTATTTCAACTTGTAAACCCTATGGTTGAAAATACATCGCCTCCTCCTTGATTAATGCTTTCATCTTGAAACAAATAACAATAGAGATAAAATGCTGCATCTTTTGTTACACTATACTCCATCTAATCATACTCATGAAACCATTCAGCATTAAAACGCGTAAGTCACCATAAAAATCCGACTGAGGAAATTGATGATTTTTTGGTTGAAAAGGACCATTTTGAAGATACATTCTTCTTACTGCATCACGCTCATTCGGATGATACTTTCAAATTGGTAACCTTTCTCCGGGTCAAATTTTAAGGAAGTTAAATCAACTCTTTCACTTTGTCGACCTTGTTCCTCATTACCATTTTCTTCTTCTAAGTTAAATTTTTTTTGAGGTGTTGAACTTGATTTTGAAAGATTGCAAGATACTTTAGAATAATATCTCTCCATTGAATTGGTCTGAATTACAAATTTAAATAAATTAGATAACACTAAACAATTTCAAGAAATTAAATCTATAAAAGTTGATATTTCAAGAAATTTCAATGAAAACTAAAAAGATGGGAGATAAAAAGAAAAGAGAACTTACAATTAAAGAAAAAACGACAGTAGCATCAAGCTATCAACGCAGACCGCAACAACACTTAAATTTGAAGGTTTCTTTTCAACTTAAATTTTACTTTATAACTTATTATTATATCCAATTCTGATTTGAATAAGTAATAAAATTTCTATAGTAGGTTATATGTAGTATTCTAGTTTAACTGGGTTGTTTTAGCCTAATTTGAGTAGGAATAGGGAGGTTGGAGGTTGGAGGTTGGAATCCTTCTTAAACGTTTCTCTTTTTCTCTGAAAAAATGCTCAAAAATTAAAAGCAAAAAACACACCTACTGAGATTCGAACTCGGGTATGTTGAATGACATGATAGCTTCGTTCGCGGCATGAACCAACGAGCCAAGGCGCTTCCTTGTTCAAGGAGTGTCATTTATAATATTTACAGTTTTGTTTTTATTTTTTCAAATATATAT
>NW_006241532.1:0-1364 GCF_000226075.1 Solanum tuberosum
TTAATTGTCAAAATAAAATTTTAATTTTAAGAAAATAGAAGCAAATAAGATATTTATTTAACGTAAACTAAATAATAGTTAGTGTTTTTTTTTTAAAGAAATAATTTTAATGTAAAAGTTTTTCAATTTGTTTAGAAGTAGGAGTGTAATGGGGAAATATTAAAAACTCCCTATTTAGTTGGATAATTACTTTTTTTCTCTTCAAAATAACGATCAAAATGTCCTATTTAGGTGGATGTTTTTTATATTATTATTATAATTGTTGTTGTTGGTGTTGTTGTTGTTGTTATTATATTATTATTATTATTATTTTTATTAAATTTTAATTGTCAGATTAAAAATAATTTTAAGAAAATAAAACAAAGAAGAAACTTTCACGTAAACTAAACAGATTGTTTAGTTAGTATGTTTTTTTAGAGAAATAATTTAAATAATTTTAATTTTAATTTTTTTTCAATTTGTTTATAAGTAGGACTAAAAATGAGAAGTTTTAATTTTTAAAACTCCCTATTTAGTTGGATAATTACTTTTTTTCTCTTCAAAATAACGATCAAAATGTCCTATTTAGGTGGATGTTTTTTATATTATTATTATAATTGTTGTTGTTGTTATTATTATTATTATTATTTTTATTAAATTTTAATTGTCAGAATAAAAATAATTTTAAGAAAATAAAACAAAGAAGAAATTTTCACGTAAACTAAACAGATTGTTTAGTTAGTATGTTTTTTTAGAGAAATAATTTAAATAATTTTAATTTTAATTTTTTTTCAATTTGTTTATAAGTAGGACTAAAAATGAGAAGTTTTAATTTTTAAAAAACTCCCTATTTAGTTGGATAATTACTTTATTTATTTATTTTTAAAAAAGGAATATTAAAACGCCCTATTTAGGTGATGTGTTTTTATATTATTATTATTATTGTTGTTGTTGTTGTTGTTATTGTTATTATTGGTTGAATTTTTTAATTTTCTAAAAAAAAATATTTATTTTAAAATGTAAATAAGAAAAAATCTGATATAAAACTTAAAATATTAAATATTATTTAAATGATCAATTTTGAAAGAAATTTACAGGGGTTTATAATTTAAGGATTTATTAGATGATAATTTTAAATAATAAAGTTTAACTAATTTAAAATATTTTTCACAAAAAAAGGGCATCAAACACACACAAACGTTAATCACCATATTTAAGTTATTATTTAATCGTAGAGTATTAAATAAAAAGGTTACGTAAAGGTAATTAAATTTCTCTTTCCACAAAAAATGGAATCTAACACGTTACAACTGCATATTTTTAGAACAATTTTAATTATTATTTTTTTTAAAAAGAACTTATATACTTTATCAACTTGTGGAGTA
>NW_006241533.1:0-1364 GCF_000226075.1 Solanum tuberosum
TCGATCGGTTGATGATATATATGTACTGGATTGATAGGTTAATCACTCCTTTTTTCCTTTTTTTTAGAAACCTATTATATTATGGTACTAAGTTAGGTCGGGTAAGTCAGAATTTGAAAAAGTAAAATATTTAATTACATTAATTTTAACATGTCTTTTCATTCAATTATTGAGCCATTAAATAAGATAGATTATTATTTTACTTACTCTTATAATGAATGGGGAAAACTTTGTAAATTTAACTCATGCATGCACCCCAGTTTCTCCTCTTGATACTTTTTGATAAACTAAAAAGGAAAGTGCTAAATGGTCAGAAAATTTTAAAAAATTATAATATTGTTTTAATTTTAAAATAAATTGATCTTTTTTCCATTTTTTAGTTAAAATGTATTTAAGTTAAAAGGGTAAAACTGTTTTAAAAGTTAAAATAACATAGAAAAAATATCATTCTGACCAAAAAGATTTTTCCAAAGTAAAATACCAAGAATATATTTTGTTATAACTTTTATGTTAAATCACTATTTCCAAAAACACCAAAATTTCTTATTCAATATTTAATATATATTCTTATATGAATACATGGCGTGAGAAATAAAGTACTTGTGATGGTATTTCAAAGCTTAGTTTTGCAAGACTTTATATTACAGATTTCGTGTGAAAACCTTAAAAGTAAATTAAAGTGATGTTAAAGTAATCTATAATATAATGGTCCTAGCTAGTTATTAGGTCTACTAAGTGAAAAGTTGTAAAAGTAATATAGTAAATTATCACTTTAGTGTCCAACTACAATCTTTAAAACATCTTTTTATTTAATTAAGTAATTTAAAGATGCCTCTCTTATGTTACATGTCATCCATCCAAGCATATATCTAAAATTTGCTACACGCGCGCGCATAATGAGCCTGATGAGTTGACCAATTCCTCTACCCCGCTTCTTCCCCTTCTCTTTCGAACTCCGAAAACTAGACTGTTGATCTTCTGGAGTAGCCTGACCCTGGGAAAGAGGCTGTAATCGCCGCCGAGAATAAACATGTTGTGCCGGGTGACAGGAATCCTCTGAGGTCAGCTGAACGACTCTTTCCAAATGAGTTGGTGTTTGATGGGGAGAGAGAAATGCTTGAACGCACTGTTTTACTCAAATGGGTGAAACAGTGGCTGAAATGGGTCTCTTGGTACCATACTGTTGCAGCATCACCGGAAATAAATAATTTAATTCTAAGAATTTAGCAATTAAAAAAATAATATTTTATCTCTTAAAAAATTATTTTAAAAAAATTACCTCATCCCACCCCTACCCGGGGGAGAGGGGGGGGTCAAGGGTTGGAGTGGGGGAAGTCGAGGTAGGCAGTGGTGTGAAATAAGAA
>NW_006241534.1:0-1363 GCF_000226075.1 Solanum tuberosum
TAAACAACAACACTTCACTTAGTTTTACCAGGCTTCAGCTCAGTTGGAAAAGTAAGTTGGGCAAATGAACAAATAAAATGATGCCAAAATTTGCAGATCATCAACTCATCACACCTAATCACCTCTTGTGTCTTCAAGAATTCAGGCTGCTTCCTACAAAAGCTAAATTTGGTGGACAGAAACTCAAAACTGAATACCGATTGTAAGAGGCCTCATGTTGAGTCTCTTATTACATCAGTGGAAGGTAACCTCCTCCATGACCTTTCCTCAAGACAAGAGGCCCAGCACTGTCAGGGACTTTATCGAATGCTTTATTGCACGCATTAATCACATCGGTAAATCCTGTTGCGATGGTAGCCAGTTGGTATCGCAACCTCAAGTCCCTAGTCCTTCTCAACAAACATCTGAATGATCTCCCGAGATATTTCGCCCAATCAGCTGGGAGCCCTCCCCCGGTCAACCACATAGAAAATTGTGACTGATCCCCCCTTGCAGCCACTTCAGCCCTGTAAAATCTAGCAAGTTCAAGAAGCATTGAGGGTTGAAGGGGGAGCACAGAAACAAACTCAGCCATAAACCGTTCAATGAGCTCTGGTCTTAGCATTTGATTCCAAAGTACTGGAGCCCATTCACCTGGCTGGTTAAGACCATAAGCTTCAGCAACAATTAGTGCTTCTTGGAAACGGGTTTGTTCGACCAAGGCCCTCCGTGCATTAGTTTCAGAGAGATAGATGAAGTGCAAGTCTGGCATCCGAATCTGAAGATAGAGAAGTAATGCCTGAGCACAACTTTGGCGTGTTTTGCTCCCAGCATCAATTGAAGAGTAAACTTCAGCAGCTTCAATGAAGTACCCCATGGAAGCCAAGAGCTCATCAGTCTGATCCTTGTCAGAACGGAGGGACCACTCCTTACAAGATTGGTGTGCTCGTGACTCCAAAAGAGAAGCAGTCTCATTTTTCATATCAAAGCGGCTATAAACCTAAGGGGAAATAAAGAGGTGCATGTTATTTACTCTCAAAAAGGTGCATTTTTTCTGCTTTGAGGAAATGATAACATTTTTTGGTAGAAAAATCAAATTGTATCAAGGGGGAGGATAAAACATCTATTAACATGAAATTGCACAAGTACAAACCATGGCAAATGCATCGAGATCATTGGGATTAAATTGCTTGAGTAATGTGAGAACAGCCATTCTGAATCCTCTTACTTCCTCGTCAGCATCGTTGGCATCAACAGCAGCTGAAAACTTCTGAAGAAGAAGATCGAGCTGACCATTTTCAATAAGGATACCAAGAATAAAATTAAGTGCATGGAAGTTCCCCACTCCAGTTACCAAGCGAGCTAAACATGGAAAATCACCCTC
>NW_006241535.1:0-1363 GCF_000226075.1 Solanum tuberosum
ACAAAAAATATATTACTAGTATATGATTAACATATTCTTACTATTTTACATTAAAGAGGAGAGTATTATATTCCATAGTATGAATATTATTAGTTAAATAAAAACTCAAGAAAATAATATAATAAAATAAAATTGAAAATGATATATACTATATGTTAAAGTTTTGGACCAAATTAAATTCAGGCATATAATAATAATGATTATGAACATCACCTCAAATTAACAAAACATATATCCAAAATAAAAAAATACATGACAAGGAAAATTGGATGAAAGGACAAAAGGAACATACTTCTGCATTAAAAAAATTGCTCTGGTAAAATTATATCGGGGGTTATAGGTTAATCACAGGCTTGTTGATTAAACAAATATGAGTTTATATAATTTTACTCTTATATTCACTACAAAATAGATAAAACTAGTGATGGAGAATTTCTATGTTAAATTAATCACTTATGATAAGTAATAAGAAAAAATATTTTAAATCTAAGAAAACTTAGCATAAATCAACTTTCTATTTGATTAGATACAACAACTAAAACAAAAATATACGTTTAACATGTGAATCTTTTAAAGGAAATGGAGTATTTGCAAGGATAGTTCATTCAAGCACTAAGAAATGAATAGTATATCACCAAATAAAGAAAAGAAAACTGAGATTAAAGAACATACAACGTGATGGCTCATTGATTGATTTCTGAAGAATACATGAAGAAGATTTTCATCCTCTTCACTGTTGTGAATGTCCTTCTTCTCAGCCGCATGGGGTTGAGTTGTGTTGAGAATGATTGAATGAGAGGCGCCGCTAAAACATGATTTTATATAGGAGAGATGGGGGACTAGGGTTTTCTAAAAGTTGTTACAAACTTTGTTAAAATCTGTTTTGCTCCTAACTTTAATATAAACTAGTATAAGTAACCTGACGATACACGATGAATATTAACTATTTTTTATTTAGATTTTTTATATGTATACTTGAGTCTCGTTCCTCATATTTCTACACTAATATCTAATATATTTTTCCTTGTTTATTATTTTCATATTATATTTATTATTTTGTATCATTGCATAGCTTATTAGCGATTTATTAATATTCCACTCTAACTTTTATTATCATTCATTACTTTCCTTTTCATATCTAGATAGATTATTTGTTACGCTGCAACCTATCAAGTTGTGGGGGCATAGGTAGGAGAACTGCCACGGTTCAAAAATGAATGTGATAACACTCGTCTTATCACACCAAGACATATTAGCTTAAAACCCAAATCATACGACATAAAAGCGGAAATAAAGACATCAAAGACATAACTGTGGATAACTTAGTCAATCTCATAGAATACCCCAAAACCTGATTGTCACA
>NW_006241536.1:0-1363 GCF_000226075.1 Solanum tuberosum
GTAAGGGGTTATATATTTGTAATTAATTTGTACCTATAGGACATTTGCTTAGTTTCCCCTATTTATTTGATGCTATATATCTAATTTAATATGATTATACGAAGTATCATAGTAAATAAATTTATTTTATGCTATATCTAATCTTATATGAAGTATCATTGTAAATGTATTTATTTTAAATTTTATTTGAGTCAAAAATTAATTTGTAGAGATTACATGAGTTTGGAAGTAAATATTTTGTATTGCAACATTATGTATCGACTTTCAAGACATCTATACAATATTAACAATTTAGTTCGTTCAATTTATAGTTTTTATTATGATTCATCGGGAAAAAAAAATTAAAAAAAAGATAAAAATTGTTCATTTAGCAACAAAAATCTTATCAATAAAACTTGTATTCAAAATAAAATTTTTTGGATAAACTACCTTAGGAGACATATATCACTATTATATATACTAACATTATGTATACTTTCAAACAATGACACATATTACTACTTTTAATAATTTATACTTATATATTATTAAAGATATAATAAGAGTCTCATATCCCTTAAAACTAGAATTGACTAATTATCTCCTTTTTAATTGATTCTCTCACTCCAAATCAATCACTCTCTCAGTCTTTCTTAATCAGTTCCTCCCATATTAATCACTCAATTATATCTCCTCCTTTATGATTCAAGAATTTCTCCATACAATTTATTCCAAACATGGCTAATCTAATCTCTTATTCTCAAGATATTATCACCATGACCGACAAAATCTCCTAAATCCAAACCTTATTCTCTATTGTTCCTTTCTAACGAAATTGTTACAAAAAAGCTTTTCAAGTTAATCGATTGAGTGACCAAACAATTCACATGCATCGTCGAATACCCCACAAACTCTTTATCATCAAAGTCATGAATTCTATGGATTTTCAAGTCTATTTTTGATAAATTAATAATGATGTGTTGTATCTTTATTAACTAATCTTTTTCGTCGTAGACTACAGAGATACAATGAGGAGAGAAATAAAAATGATTTCTTTCATATATATTTGAAATTAATGTTATGTATCTCAATCTAAAAAGTTTTGAATCTTGTTTTATTAGATGTATATGGTGTATTTACACAAGTTAATATATCTTTTTTTTCATTATATATGCAGTAAGTCTGCATATGTCGATTAGGTATATATGTGTATCTGTATGAATGAAGAATTTATCAAAATGGTAGATATCGTCGTTATATACGTTTTTATATACAAATGCATCTAAATTATAAAACTCAAATACATGATCATGTATAATTGATACAAATGTACTTATGAAAATCATTCTTAAAGAAAACTTTATATATATATATATATATATAT
>NW_006241537.1:0-1361 GCF_000226075.1 Solanum tuberosum
AGATCAGGGTCTGAATTGAGGCGGGAGTCGGGTCTTCAATCAGGATCAGGGTGAGGTCCGGTCATCGATTGGGATCGGGGTAGGGAGTCGGGTTCTAGGTTGGGTCGAGGTCAAAGTTGGGTTCCAAATCAATAGTTGGGTCTAGAGTTGGATTTAGAAACCAGGTTGTTGATTAGGGTCAAGAGTCGGATCCTCAGTCAGGGTTGGATAGTTAGGTTGAAAAAAGTTTTTGGAATATGATTCCCTTACTTTATATAGGAAAGTCCTCTTTTTTCCCCTTAAATCGGATGAAAATTAGTCCATTTGAAAAAAAAAATCAAAATATTTGAATCAATTAAATATGAGAAAAATGAAAAGCATTTTCGAACACCAAGAAAAAGTAAAAAACCTAAAACATTAATAACATGAGATATTAAAATACAGTGGTATTTTTTATAAAATAAAGATAAGAATTTCAACTGTTATGTAAGATATTGAACTCAATGGAACCCATATTTATTGTATCTCAAAAAAATAAAATTAAAACACATTTGTGTCCAATTTTAAGTTTATATTATTGAATTTCTTTTTGTATCCAAATATTATAAAAATATGATCATTTCATAAATTTAGTGTGATTTTACCAATAACACAAAGCTTGACTATTTTACTATTACTCATTAATACCAAGAAAATTGATTTGTTAAGTTGTCTTCATCATTAATAGCAAATTTCCAATATTTTGTTGAATATTCTAATATTGGACCCTCTTATTTTTCCACACGTTATTGTTTTGATTGTTCTGTCAATACTTAATTTGGTATCATAAATTTTCTTTCTCCAAATAATGACAAAAGAAGACTTTAAGTCAACCAATGGTATAGAATTCTTTGACTAAAGAAGTGAATATTTAACTTGAATATAAAAAAATAATAATCATGGGGTGTTCTAAAAAAATTTTCTTGTATGCAACAAAATAATGTGATCCGATTCTTCTCAAATCACATGCATAACGAAAATTCAGTGAACTGATTTTTCAATTGTTTTTATATAAGCATAACATATAAATGTGTTATTTAACTTGATTTTTGATAGTTATTTCTTTTAATTTTAGGTGTGCCTAAATAGATACCTACTTAAATCATCCAAAATTGAATTAGTAGATATACACATCTTACATGACGTCTTACATGACAATTCACATCCTACATGAAATCCTATATCTATTATGCATTGTAGGACGTGTGTATATGTTTGTTCAACTTCATATAAATTTATATATTTAGTTGTGCACATTCAAAATTAAAGGACATAGATGCGAGCTGAAACCAAATTATAAAACACATCTATATATTAAGGCTATTATATAATCCTACACTCCA
>NW_006241538.1:0-1360 GCF_000226075.1 Solanum tuberosum
ATTTGTTACATTTGCTAATATTCATTTTGATATTTTTGCACAGTATAAAAATTTATTTAAAATACGGTTAAAATTTATATATACAGATTGATTGATGAATTTGGGCCACAATCCCAGACCCATGATTTGAGCCCATTGTATCACAACTCCCTATTTAAGTAAATTTTAGGTCAAAAGCAAGGGTGGTGGATAAAAACCCTAATTTTTTCTTTTGTACATTTTGGCCTTCCTAGCCGCCTCAAAGTTGAGGCCACCATCACAAACCAGTGAACAACAATGAATCAGCCACCCTTTACCCCGTCTTTCTCGTCCAACACACCCTCAAAAACTCAAACTCATCTTCCCCAAAACCCCACTGTTCTGACCCCATCATTTCAGCCATTAAACTCTGAACTAGCAACCGCTCAACCCCTTTCTCATTGTTGCACCAGGGAGCGTGAACGAGCCCAAACTCACGCCAGACCCACAACAGCCAAGCAAAACCCCAACTAGAAAACGCCATCTCCGGCGAATTTCATCAGCTGAATCACCAACCACGAGCTCCTTCGGCAAAGAAACCCAACAACAACTACGAAGCCGGCGAGCTCGAAGCTTGCGAACTACAACCTCGGCAGTCCTCATTGGTGTGCTCAACAGTGAGCCGCCGTGAGCCTCACCATCGAGATCCGGCGAAACCCCTATGGTAATTTGAATCTGTTCCATGTTCATTTCTTTTGGTACGTTATTCTTACTTCAATATTTATGTTTGTTTTGTTACATATTTGCTCTATTTTGACTTTGTTGATTATTTTTGTTATCATTATTTATTGCATTGTCAACTAGTACTTATGCATTTAGATGATTTTTCTCCATTGTTTTGACTTAATATTCGAAATGAAACTGCCTGATTTTATTTTGTTGGTTTGGACTGTTACTACTGTTGTTTGCTTCCAATGAATATGAGTTGGTGATTGATAGCTTTATTTGAGTTAATTTTGTTCTATATTTGGATTAATGTTCTAAGAATATTTTTATTTGTTGTTGTTGTGGTAGCTAAATATATTATGTTAAGTTGGATTTAATTTTGTCTATAGAATTGTAGTACTTTCTTTAATCTTTATCTTCTTTAATGATATTTTATCTTAATTTATTTTATAGTTATTTTGATATATTAATTTATTGAAATTGATTATACTCACTTCTTCTAGTTGCTTATTATTTTTAATTTTAATATTGAATTTTGTTGCTTGAGCGTTTCATTTTATTTTAAATGCTAAAAACTTTACAGTGTAGTATTTTAATATTGTTGTCACATGTAGGCAGTGTTTATTATGTATTTATTTTCGCCATTTTGACTATAAAATTAGGTTGTGTCTGTTGT
>NW_006241539.1:0-1360 GCF_000226075.1 Solanum tuberosum
TGGAGATGGTGATGTGGTGAAGCCTGAACATGATATAACCAAGTACATTCTTGGTGAATTTGTGCTTTCTAACAGGCTGTGGCATACTGTTGATCACATATTGTTTCCTCTTTGTGTTGATGATCAATGGTTGATGGCAAGATTATCTTTTAAAGATAGATCGATATATGTGTATGATTCGATGGGTGATGCTGCTTTTAGAGCCAATATTCGCAGTTCTGTTGATGCATATAGGTTTATTATTCCGCTCTTCCTCTTGATTTTGAATTTCTTTGGGAAAAGGACTGATATTCAATTATATAATGGACCGTATAAGAATAAGGCATTGGTTGATCCTTTCAATGTTGTGATGATTAAAGATTTGCCGTTACAACAAGATGCGTAAGTGCCTTTTATTTCTAAAATCACTAAAGTAAACATGGGTAAAACTCTTTTAAAATTTTAATCGTTGATGTTATTTGATTTTTCTTTTATTACAGGGATCGTGGCATTTATGTTGCTCTGTTTGCGGAAAGATTCATATGTGGTAGTAATGTGTTTGACAATGAATTTGATGTCAATACACATCGCATCAAGTTTGGATCGTTGCTGTGGAATTATGGCAAGATGAAACTAGAGAAACATATTTCCAGTGAATCTAAATCGTCGGGAATAATGAAAAAAATTGATCATGTAAAGCATTATAATAATTAGCTTATATCTTATGAAATTAAGAGGAATTGGAATTAAGATTGTGAGTGTCTGAGTCACTGATCTTTTATAGTTAAGTTGGTATTATGGATTAACTTTTGAAATAGTACATTTCTTTGTTTATTTTAATTAAGTGATGAACCGATATTAATTTTATTTTTTCATATTCTTATGAAGAGTTCTTTTTATTCTAATTTGGTTTAAAGAGTTTGTTCATACCTTAAAGCCATGCGATTGTCTTTAATAACAATTGTTGGTTTCTTACGTGATAAGTTAGTAATATTATTCTTATCCTATAGCATCTGGCGCAATGCTGATTTGGTACTAATGATGTCATCTGCTGGAGTTCGTACCTTAATTGTAGGAGTGTCGTAATTGCTAGATAGGTCTAACAATCATCGACCCAAACTAATTTATTAAGTAAAGGAGTTCAAACCTCCTTAGGAACTGGGAATTCCTTAGGACCAGAATGCCCAAGTGTTTAAATTGGTACGTCATTTGCCAAGGGAATTGGAGCTCTGCTCGATTAATTGGCCCTGCTTCTGTCAACAAATGACATCTTGTTTCTTTTTTTCTTAGTTTACAATGGTTGTACTTATCCTGGTGGCAACTTATAACGTAGCAACTCGAACCATATTCAACTTTAAGGCATTTCGTTGCACTTTAATCA
>NW_006241540.1:0-1360 GCF_000226075.1 Solanum tuberosum
CAAAAATGAAAATTTCAAATTCTAAGCCTCTTCAAAGATATTTCAAATTGTCGGATGTTACAAATGTCTTACCCGTACCACCATGGCCGTGTATAAAAAATAATTTCCCTTCTTCGTTATCAACTGATGTTATTCTTTTCTCATATGCCGGGCGTTGGCAAGTATTTAACAAAGCGAGTGATTGATCATGGAGTATTTGGAGTTTGTCTTTGTCGTAGTCTAGCTCTTCATTGATTAGGCGATTCCCTACATTCCGCATTAATGCTGAATCTGGAAGGGGCATTCCTTCTATATCTTTCAAACTTCTCCCCATCTTTAGAAGGATGCTTTCAATCTCAAATAGTGTGTACGCTTCAATCTGCTTTGTGTTTAGCTGTAAATCATTGAATTGTAATCTCTTTCGCTGGATATGCGTGATATCTTCAGATAATATTCTATAGTTATTCTCCCATAGCTTACGTGTATCCGACACCTGACAATTCATAAGTATAGTAACAAAGAGATGTCACAACTCGTTTCCAGAAGCCCACTGGGCCGCCTCAGACAAGCAGTCGTTCCACTCTTTGTCATCATCTAATAACCCCAAAGCGTAGCAGGCCTCTCTATATGTTTTATGATCTACTCCATTGATTCTTCTGATGCTTTCGAAGGAAGTACACCCTTTGACAAAATTTAGTAGCATACGCATGTAAAAACGTTCTCCACTTCCTGGATGTGCAAAGCAAATCCTGCCAACTGCGTGTCCCTTCTTCCTCCTGGTCCACTTTTTTGTCTCTTCCATTCCAAACCCAACGCGTTGGAAAATCGGAATATGTCAGCTCTCTTGCATCAGGGTATTCTTTGTTTGCCTCAAACCATTCTGTAAATTTTGTTTTTTCTAAATTGGGTCTGCTTAGTACGCTTTTAGCTGTCCTTGATTCTTCAAATATTATTGTGTTCTGCCCCTGTAAATGAAATGGTAAGCGCTCAACAGCCGGTTGCCTGTGATGTATATCAAATGAATAGATCCTCCAGCAAGATTCTGTGGCCGATATGTATCTGCAATCTAGGTATTTTTTTATCTCATCATTTTCTATTGGTGTCCCGGTTGATTCTATTATTGTTGTGGCTCTATCAGACCCTTTATGAACATACTTGAATAGGTACTTGATCGACCTCGCATAATTGCATACTTCAACATTTATATGTGCATCAAACTGGACAAGCAAGTTCCTGTTATATGGGACAACATATCGGTTGTCTAAGTTGGCACCATTTTACTTGACTTCAATACCTGTGTTCCGTCTCATATAAATAGGGAATCCATCTGAATCAAAATTTGTTCGGCCATTGTATTTCTTTGGAAAATGTTTTGTGCACT
>NW_006241541.1:0-1359 GCF_000226075.1 Solanum tuberosum
ACTTCAAAATCGCTTAAAAAATTATAAATCACAGTAACTAATAACTTAATATTTTTAAAAATCATATAAAAATTTGAATAACTTCTCAAGTTTCAACATGCCTGCTTCTAGCCAGGGGTAGTTTGGCAATTTAAAGTTTTCTTTTTTTAAAATTTGTCTTTTATTTGTTTTTGGAATAACACTTTTGAAGTACTACTGATGAAGTTATTCAGGCTAATAGGTTTGATGTTTCAGGTTTGGAATGATGGATGATAGACACAAATGATAAATGTAATTCATTTTTCTAGGGGGAAAATGTAGACAAACACATTGTTTGTGCTCCTTTTATTTTGTGTGAATTTCAAAGTTCATTCTCACTTAGATGTATACAAATGGTGGTGATGGGGTTACTTGTTCTTACCTATGAAGTATCCTCATGAAGCTATGGTTGCAATAAATTTTATGGGAAGAGTTGGGCACGTGTAATTTTGAAGATTGTTGCCTTATGTTAAAAAGAATGTCTATGCTTTTATGTTGTCTCTGTGATTTTAGACATTTATTATAGCAAACAAACAAGGAACTAAAAGTCAAGTCCTAACCGAATGACAACACCATTGCTGGTGCAAAATATTAATATTACTTGGCCTAAAATGTATATATTTCTATTTCTATCTATTATATAGAAATGTGAACACAAGGACAACCAAGGGTAGTTTGGTAATTTTACGCTGACATCCAATTTCTAGAATCGTCAGCATTCTTCTCCAGCATTCCAAGCAAAAAAAAAAAAACGCAACATCTCACAATTTTCATACCATTGTTTCAATTCTCTTCATCTTCTTACACTTTTTACCCAAATCTTCTTCAAGCTCAACCTAATATCCATCTTCCTTATACCTTTTTCGTCTCTTTTGTGCTCAAACTGGGTATCCGTTCTTTACTATCTAATTTGTAAGTCTAAAGTAGGTTGCATAACTATTGATGATAATACACTACAACTCTTTTTTACATATGTGTCAGCATATATATACACACACTTGATGCATAGGCCTTTCCAAGGTGCTTGGTTTTAAAGATTCAATTTATCTTTTTGAAAACCTTTTATTAGTTGATTTTTTATATTCTTTTTCAGGTATAAGTAACAGGAATTGCATTAGAATAATGATTCAATAGATCAAGATGTCACCTACAACTCCAAGAGTAACTTCAAAGTCGGGGAAGGGAAGGTGAATTTGACTAGACATTTATGTTGTTCAAATTTCACACCACCATTTATGTCGGTAATTGATTCGGGTGTGCAGGTACGAGTGCTGGGATAGGACAAATAAATCAAAATACAAATTTCAGGATTACTGTTTCACAGGCTACTTGTTCTTGACG
>NW_006241542.1:0-149 GCF_000226075.1 Solanum tuberosum
ACTTTCAACTTGCTCGATCTCATGTGGCAGATTTTCCAGCATCTTGCTTTCATCGTACTCTTCGTGATCTTGTTCATCGCTTTCACCTTCCTCGGTGGATTCGTTACATGTCATAACCGTTGAACGAGGATTTTTATTAATATGAGTGC
>NW_006241542.1:451-1358 GCF_000226075.1 Solanum tuberosum
TCGGCATCACGAATGGTCAATTTGCTGAGATTTATCTCTTCCTCTTCTCCAGCCATGGCCACGAACAGATTGCCTATTCCTTCCATGATGTCATCAACGCCGGCTTGATCTGGAATCAAAGCTTGTTTTGGTACAAAGATTGTATCGCTTGACCCGTGACGGTCCCTTCCCGAGGTAGGCTCATATCCGAGTCTGTTGGTGCCTCTATGATGCTTCAACTGGATCGGCTCAACTATGCCATTGGACTTAGGTCCAAGTCCATTCTTAGGTTGATATCCATACTTTAACATCTCTGACACAACCATTCTCCCTGCATTTGACAACTTTGTATTAACTGCCTCTGCTTCATCACCGACCCTTATAGCTTTCATAATTTCCAAAGTGTTAAAGGTGGCTCCGTTTAACTCGTCAGCGACTGGGATAGAATTAACATAAAAGATAGAGTGACTGAGCTCTCCGTGGATGGTAACTTCTGTGCGACCCCACTCAAACTTTACACATTGGTGAAGAGTTGAAGGAATCGCTCTTGCCATGTGAACCCACGGTCTTCCCAGCAACAAGTTGTAGTTGGATGATACATCCATCACTTGAAATAGGATAGGGAATTCAGCCGGCCCCACCTGCAATGTGAGATATATCTCTCCAATGACACTTCTTTGCGCTCCATCAAAAGCTCTAACTTTCACACGACTTTCCTTTATCTCTCCCATATTAATACCTAAATCCTTCAAAGTGGTGAAAGGACAAATATTGCATCCAGAACCACCATCAATTAGAACTTGAGTCACAACCTTATTACAACACTTTACTACGATGTGAAGCGCTTTGTTGTGCCCAGTCCCTTCTGCAGGCAGCTCATCATCATGAAAAGAAATCTGGTTAGCTTTCACTATTCTTCCAATCGTCG
>NW_006241543.1:0-1357 GCF_000226075.1 Solanum tuberosum
AAGAAGCTGAATTGGGTGATGCTGAATGGGTTCGTAAACGGATTGATCAGTGAACATTGATCGATGAGAAAAGAATAGTTGCCGTTTGTCATGGTCAACTTTATCGACAGAGAATGATTCGTGCTTTCTATAAGAAAGTAAGAGCCAGGATATTTGAAATCAGTCAGTTGGTCCTTAAGCGCATTTTCCCTCATCAGGATGAATATAAAGGGAAGTTTGCACCAAATTGGCAAGGACCCTACATGGTTCGCAAAGTGTTATCTGGAGGTGCCTTAGTCTTGTCGAAGATGGATGGCACCGAATGGCCGAAACCGATCAACTCAGACGCTGTCAAGAGATACTATGTGTGAAGCTTCAGTTTGTATGTCCGTTATTTCTTGTAATCGTAATATCTGCTTGTAATTGCATTTTTCAGAATCTATCCCTATGTAATGAACTACGTCTGACCTGAATTCTCAAAAATGAGATACCTAGGCGGCCTATGTCGGCCTCGGTCACTTCTTTATTCCTTTTTAATGTTTCTCTGTATTTGAACTACGTTTGACCTGATTCCTGCCTCAACGGGATACGTAGGCGCCACAAGGGCTCGGTCATATCTCCCGTAAGATTTCTATTTACCTTTACAATAGAAACTGGAACAGAATTTTCGAGAAGATCTCAAAAATTCCGTGATTGGCTCACCAACAGTTCGAGATAAGTTAAGACAGTTAACTGGGACAGAAATTTTTGAGGATGGCCTCAAAAATTTCAACAAGGTTCATCGGCAGTTTGGAACAACTTTGAATACTTCCCAGCAAGTAACCAGGCAGATCTCAAAACACCAACTCCGAATGACGTTCATTAAACTTGACGTGACATGACACTTGGCAGTGACTTTTCCCAAACATTACTTTTGAAAATCTATTTCCTTAAAACTTTTCCTTCATGTTTCAATTATATTTGCATAAAAAAATGTTTGTCTTATCTATCAAGAAGCGGGAGACCGGAGAAATCAACCGAAGATAGCAAGACAAGGAGCAGACAACCGAAGAGATCGACACAGATCAGTTCATTTTTTAAAAAACTAACAATTTTTCTATGGATGTTGCTCTACAGGGTGCCTCAGGATCGGCATATTCTTCCATTCAATAAATATGGAGAAGTCAAAAGGGCGAAGAGCTCCCCAAATTGACAACTTTTCTGTGGATGCAGGAAATATTTTGTGCTTCTTATACCAAGAATTGGGAATATGAGTAGCGTTACTTTATTCAAATTCTCAACAAGGCAAGGTTCATAATGAATATGCAATTATGTTCGGAGATGGGACAAATGAAAACATTGAAGAGAAGTATTATTATTTTCCAGCAACTAAAGATAC
>NW_006241544.1:0-1357 GCF_000226075.1 Solanum tuberosum
CATCCAGATAAGTTTCCATATGCTGGAAAGTCATTGAAGGTCCATAACAAAGAAGCATACAACTTAAAATTTTGTCTAGTTGATGCATCATAAGTCTCAATACCAACTTCTCACAACTCCTTCAATTCCTCTATTAATGGCTGGAGATATGTATCTATTGCATCTCCAGGACCATTTGGACTAGGAATAATCATTGACAAAATGAAATTTTCTTGTTCCATACACAACCAAGGTGGTAAATTATAAGGAATAAGAACCACAAGCCAAATGCTATGTGAGGTTTTTGAATTCCGAAATGGTTGGAATCCATCACTAGCAAGTCCAAGTCGAACATTACGAGGGTCAAGTGCAAATGAAGGATGAAGTTCATCAAATGACTTCCATGCCATCGAATCAGCTGGGTGCCTCATTATTCCGTCATCAACTCTTTCATCCTTATGCCATGTCATTAGAGTAGATGTCTTTGTAGACATAAACAATCTTTGAAGTCTAGTCTTTAAGGGAAAATAGCGTAAGCTCTTTGAAGCTATCTTTTACCTTTCTTATTACTTGTTTCCCCACTATGTGTATTTATTTCCATCTGGACACACCACAAACTTTGCAAGAATCGAGTAAGCTATCCTCCTTCCAATATAACATGCAATCATTAGTACAAGCATCAATTTTGTCATAAGAAAGCCCAAGTTCTTTAATTATCTTCTTTGCTTCATAATATGAGTTTGGCAAATTAGCGCCATCAGGCAACAACTCCTCTTTCAATAATTTCAATAACATTGTAAATGAAGCATTACTCCAACGACCCATACTTTTGATATGAAGCAATTTGATCAAAGAGGAAAGCTTTGAAGCTTTTGAATTTTGGTACGTGGCTGCTCGAAATCCTTCAATAGGCTGAAAATTTTTTTTGCTTCAACATTTGGTTCCTCCTCTGGTAAATCATCACAATCTGTGTGTGTACTTCCTCCATTAAGATTAGGATATAAATCTCTCAACAATTCTTCTACTTCATCCTCACTCTCACATTCTTCTACTTCATTACCATCTTCATCATTAGATTCCGAATTTGATTCTGACAATGGCTCACCCAAACGTTCTCCATGATGATACCAAAAAGTATAGTTTCGAATTATTCCATGCACTATCAAATGTGTCTCAACTGTTTTACGAGTTCCAAAAATTGTATTGAAACATTTGATACATGGACATCGTATTTCATTTTCTTCTCCTGTTCTTTGAAAGGCATAATTCAAAAACTTCTGCACACCGTCTAAGTAGATTTCATCAAGTCGATTTTCAACAAGTTGCATCCATTTCTTACTATGTGCCATACCTTATAGTATACATAAAAATAAGATTT
>NW_006241545.1:0-1356 GCF_000226075.1 Solanum tuberosum
AGGCTTCAACAAGGTTGAAAACAATTGGTTTAGGCTCAAATGGTGCCAAAATGGTTGCACCTGTATTCAAAAAAAGGTACAAACATTTGGGTTTCCTCTCAAAATTTGTGCCCGAGATCATATCTTTCATTAACCAAAGCTAGATTATTAGACTAACAAGGAAGATTTTGGGATTCAACAAGCATTCTTTCAAGTAGGACCTCACCACACATGACACTTCAAACACAGTCATTTAGCACAACTCTACAAAATGAAAAAAGCTTGTGTGCGATGTTCATTGCAAGGCTCAAATCAATACACAACTAGTCAATATAAGAAACCAAAGATCATTTAAAAGAGAAGCAACATCGATTTCTTTTTTCAACATTCACACAAAACACATTTCTCATCATAAGTTGTCATGACCCAAAGGACACCCTAGACGTTACAGGGTGTATAAAACTTCGAGAGGCTCTACACAAGACACTTGACATACATTTGCACAACATAATAGATAAAAACAAGAAATCTCATATGAAATAAAGAGTTTGACATTTGAAAAGTGGAAAATAACATACTCTTGACAAGCCATCTATTACATCAAAAGGAGTGGTTGGGACATAACCCGTACACCACGTACAACATTCGAAATATAAAAAACATATGAAAGCAATAAAGGTGATATCATCCTTGGAGTATAAAGACTCACCAAATATTCAAATCTACAATTTAATCCGCTAGCCACGAACAACATAATATAAGAATTGAAACAAAACTTAATTAATTTGATTAAAATTGAGTTGGAGAACTGGAGAAAACCTTGGAGCTCAATGGGTGAATGAAACTGTCACACCCCAAACTCAAGGGGTGCAACTGGCTCCTAATGCCCCAAACTCAGGCCCGAGCCGACCCTGCTGAACCATTTGCTACTAGCGCATGGCAGCCACACGCAATCAAGAAATCAAACAAGTATATCTCGGCTTAAAACTAAGCCATCGGCCGACAAGGCCCCTGCCAACTGATCTATAAAAGAAACAGCTACTCCCAGGAAATCATATAAATAAAAAGCCAACTAGCACAGAAGTCCTGATTAGGCCGTCGAGGCCACCATGATATCTATACCAAAACTAAAAGCAAGTATATATCAATACAATACATCAAACAGCTCACAAGCTTCAGCAAACCAACCGCATAGGCCAGTATGGCCATAACGTAGCTATACACCCCACACACTAGTCTGCAAGCCTCTAAGAGTAGTAAAGATTAGCGGGACAGGGCCCCAGCCTACCCATAAAGATATAAACAACAAAAGGTAAAAAACCTCTCAACTCTGGCAGCTCTGGAGGAAAGGGGCCAGCCAACCGGATAAAAGTCAAT
>NW_006241546.1:0-1355 GCF_000226075.1 Solanum tuberosum
TATGGGTTGTTACTTGTTAGGGGGTTGGGGGCCGGGTTACGGGTGGTGGTGATAAAAACAATATTATTTTTAAAAAAAAAATCAAATTTAAAAAAGTTTTAACTTTTTCTTTTGTGGTGGGTGGGGAGTGAAGTAAAACATTTGTTTTAAAAGATTTTAACAAGATACTTGCTATAATATGATTATCCATATTTACCCATATTATTTATTGAATAACTTGTTTTTATTACTCATTTAAAATATAAATTGAATCGAGTATTTTATTTATTTTTATTTAACTCATTTTCGACTCAACCTGCTCATTTGCCACTCTTATACCTAACCCTCAAACAATTAACAGCTGAACCTTCTCATTTCTAATAATTATTTTATTAAAAGTCGCAAATTAGTAACGACGCATTTCTTTTTCTTTGAGTAAACAAAAGAAAATCATTGCAGTGATTTATTGACTCATGAAAAATTCACATTTTTTGGAATATTAATCCAACCAAAAATTCTGGAGCTCTAAATAGTTTGGTCAACATAACTTTTTAGGCCATTCAATCAACGTTTTAGTAAAATATGAATATTCTTGGTTCATCAAACAATGACTATTCACTTATTCATAAATTTCATTGAAAAAATAGCCTTGATTTTTATGTTTGATCACATTTCGAAATTATATATTTATTTATTGTATTTTTAACAATATAATTTTATAACAAGTTATTTTTGCAATTTATAGAAACAAGACATTAATAAAGACATTATTAATTAACATGAGAAAACTGACCTCTAATGAAAATGGAAAATCGATTTTCTTGTTCATTTTTTAAAAAGGAAATTGATCTCAGGAGGTCAAGTTTTTAGAAAAAAAAAAGGTGGGAAATATGTAGACTAACCTCACAAGGTTGGTATTTATTTTTTAAATAAGTAAAATTTTTTATGTTTAACCGCGGAAGTCAGTTAATTTAATTAAAAATAAGTTAATAAAATCGATGTTACGAGATAGATTTTTCGAACAACTAGTCAAATATTGATGTAAGTTTTTAGATTAATTTACGTAGGCATTTTGCCATGAAGATAAAAAAAATATTCACTTTCTAACTTGGGTTGTAGTGTAGTGGTGAGTCTGCTTCATCATTAATTGAGAGATCTCGAGTTCGAGCTCTGGATATAGAGAAAATCTTGTTGGAAGCATCACTTTATTTGAAATTTTCAAAGTTGGATTTAGAGTTGTGTTTGTCTATGTTTTTGCAGCTAATATTTAGAATTTAAATATATATATTTTTAAAAAATTATAAAATATTATTTGAACATGAAATATGATTTAAATGGAGTTATTTAATTTATGAAAACAATAAATTTAGGATTTT
>NW_006241547.1:0-1354 GCF_000226075.1 Solanum tuberosum
CAATGGCGTGCCCCAATTCCTCAAAATCATCCACCCCCCCCACGAATTCACCAAAATACCGTTAGACTTCCTTTTCGTCCAAGAAAAGAATACAAGAGGGGAAATGGAGCTAAGGATGAATTCACCCCTATCGGAGAATCATATGCTAGCTTGTTTCAAAAATTAAGGACGTTGAATGTTTTGAGTCCTATTGAAAGAAAGATGTCGAATCCTCCCCAAGAAATCTAGATTATTCTCAACAACTGCGCCTATTGTTCTGATGCCCCAGGGCACAACATAGAGAGGTGTTGGTACTTGAAAAAGGCAATTCAAGATTTGATCGATACTAATCAAATTATAGTTGAAAGCCCAAATGGACCAAACATCAATCAAAATTCATTACCCAGGCATACTGAAACAAACATGTTAGAAATGATGAATGGCTGCGAAGAAGTTGCAGTCCCATACAAGCCAATCCTTAAGGTTGGAACTGGCATGGAAAACTCGGCGAATGTTGTTGACTTGACAAAAACGGTGCCTTCAGGGGCAGAAAAGACATCGAAAGAGTTAAGCCCATCAAACACACCCATCCTAACTGTGAAAGGAGCACTTGAAGATGTTTGGGCAAGTCAGAGAGAGGCAAGATTGGTTGTTCCAAGAGGGCCAAACAAGCCTATCTTGATTGTGCAAGGAGCCTATATTCCACCCGTGATCATTAGGCCAATGTCCCAACTTCCAATGACTAACCCTAAGGCTGTCCCTTGGAATTATGAGCCTACCGTCGTGACATACAAGGGGAAAGAAGTCAATGAAGAAGTAGATGAAATAGGAGGAATGACTCGTTCGGGAAGATGCTATGCCCCGACTGAATTAAGGAAAACTAAAAATGACCAAATGCAAGTTAAGAATCCAGTCACTGAAGGGGAGGCAGAAGAGTTCTTAAGAAAGATGAAATTGTCAGACTACTCCATTGTGGAACAGTTAAGGAAAACTCCAGCCCAAATATCTTTGTTGTCTCTGTTAATACATTCAGATGAACATCGTAAAGCTGTAATGAAGATCCTGAATGAAGCACATGTTCCTAATGAAGTTACAGAGAGTCAGTTAGAAAAGATTGCTGGAAGAATCTTTGAGGTAAACCACATCACTTTTTCAGATGATGAACTACCAGTGGAAGGTACGGGACATAACCAAGGCCTCCATATCACTGTAAAGTGTGAGCTTTCATATGTCACTCGAGTTCTAATTGACGGAGGATCTAGGGCAAATATTTGTCCCTTGTCAACTCTATAAAAATTGAATGTTAATGTTGAAAGAGTACGACCCAACAACGTATGCATTAGGGCATTTGATGGGTCCAAAACAGATGCCATTG
>NW_006241548.1:0-1352 GCF_000226075.1 Solanum tuberosum
ATGGGATTAACGGGTAAGTTATATAACCTACCCATTTTATCCTTCACGATCATCATCAGTAAACTCAAATTCTAGATCATTATGAAGCTCATTTTTCAGTATTTGTAATCTCCAAGAACTTCAACTTCAAAGAGCTCATTTTCATAGGAAAAAATTATTGTTTTGTTGATATTATAGAAAGGGCAATTTTTTTAGATTTTAGGGATATAATGTTGTTCTTCTTTTCCCATTTATTAATTTTTCTTTATCATCATCGTCAATTTGGATTTTGACCAACTCTTCCAAGTTAGGTTCATCATCATAATTTCGTTTTCATTTCTTCTTAATGTCTAATGAAAGGGAATTATCATGTGAAATTGGTATACATGGAGTGTCCTTGCGGTAAAAAAATATTCTCTATCAATTAAGAATATGTGAAGGAATTATCAAAGGTATTTTCTATGCAAAAATAACATCATCTTGCAATACTGAATTTCACGTGATAATTCACTTTCATTAGTCATTAATAAGAAAGAGATAGAAAACGAAAACTGATGAAGAGCCCAACTGTCTAGGAAGAGTTGCTGGATTCCTATTGATGAAGAGGACAAGTAAAATTTGAATAAAAAGAGGGGTGGGGGGGGGGAGGAGATAACTGTTCATATTGGCTGACACACTGAAGAATAATTAATTTCAACTAGAAAAATGTTAATTTTTTTAATGGCTGGAGTATGAATAGACTAAAGTATAATGTAGACAAATTTGAGCAACTTTTTAGTACAAGGAAATTTCTTGAAAGTTTTTCGTTAAACTTATCACAATATGCCTTGTTTGTCAAGTGTGAAACAATTGGTATGACATTTTAGAAGAAAAAGTTTAAGGTGCCCTTTTAACCCAAATGACTAGATACAAAGGACAAAATTATCCTGTTTAATATTGAACCACCTACAAAGGGTAAAGAGAATGCTCTAATTGACGGGGTTTGTTCGAAAGACCTTAGGCTCCAAAAATTGAGGGACCCCATTTTTTATTAGAAATAATAGGTTATAGAAATATTTAAAAATGAAAAATTGAGTACTTTTCGTGGAAAAAAATAAAATTTTCATATAAGAGGAAAGAATTACTAAAACTAGAATGACATATATGCAGTTATATATCTCAAAAAAATTAAATGAATTGACTATAAAATTAATTGAAAAAGAGGTATTAGAAATAGTCTAATATAAGAAAGTAATAACAATTTTGCATATTATAAAAGTAGAACAATAGATTATTTTAAGAAAAATTTAGGCTTTCATTAGATTTTAACTTTTGCTAATAATGTGTTTGAGTCACCTTTACTAATTGGGTGAATAAATAAGACGAGATCAATA
>NW_006241549.1:0-1351 GCF_000226075.1 Solanum tuberosum
TTTAATGGCTTCACACTTATAGAATAACTAGTTTTGATGCACGTGCATTGCACGTGAAAATTAAATCATGTACCACACTATTTTTAAAAATAATATGAATATTGCTAATAAAAATTAGTCACTCTTAAAATCTCTTAGTTATACCTCTTAAATAAACTTTCTACTCCCTTCCCCATAGTGCACTACTTTGTTATTATTGTTTTGTAGGTGTTTTTACTTTTAATATAATATAATATAAAGAAATATTGATATAAAATATAGAAGATATGCTAAATTGGATGTTTTAGCTGGAGTATTAGATTAATTTAAAGTCCATATTATGGAGTGTTCTAATTTTACTGAACTTTGAGATTGTCAACGTTTGTAGATCAAACTCGAGGTTTTAAGAAGAAAAGAATAGAAAATATAAAAAACCATAGTTAAAAATGTGAGAAAACCGCTCCATTTATAGTTTAAAATGTGTAGTATTAGTATGTGCATATTGTTTCTTATCATAGAAATATAGAAGATATACTAAATTGAGTATTTTAAGAAGAATAATAATAATAATTTTATTTTTTTAAAATGTAGTTTAAAAATTTGATGAAGCCCTTCTTTTTACAGCCAACAAAGGGTAGTGAACGAAAAGCTACTTGTGGTGCCTTATAAAAATTAAAGTCACAACCCTTTCGAAAAGTCACAACCCTTCAAAAAGGTCAAAACTCATCGGAAAAGTCATAACTCTTCGGAAGAGTCGCAACCCTTCGTAAAAGTCACAACTCTTCGAAGTTGCAACCCTTCGGAAAAGCCATAACTCTTCGGAAAAGTCGCAACCCTATAGAAAAGTCACAACCCTTCAAAAAGGTCACAACTCATCAGAAAAGTTATAACTCTTCGAAAATGTCACAACCCTTCAATGTGAAAAGTTGTCTGTCTTTAATATAATATTAACATTTAAGCTATTAGTTTATTCTTTTAAGGTAGTATAGATAAAAAAGATAGATATAGATTTGTCTAATTTTAATTTGATATGAAAATTTTAAAAAATAAAGAAGACTTTTAATTTAAGGATCATATGTAGAATATATAAAAATATCTTTCAACTTTGTGGTCTTAAAGATGCGTCCTCACCCCCAAGAAAAAAGAACATTCTATATTAAACTGAATAAAAATAAAAGTACAACAAATAAATTGAAAATGAAAGAGTACTTATTAAATGTAGTTTTGATTCTTCAAATAAGTTTTTGATCACCTATTAATTAGTACCACCTATATACAAAATATATCCCTGATTAATTACTACCACCTATGCCTATATACATCTTTTTCTTCTGTGGTGTCTTATCTTTCGCTAAGTCTGCATCGATTCCAA
>NW_006241550.1:0-1351 GCF_000226075.1 Solanum tuberosum
TACTCGTAAAGGAGGAACTTGAAAAAGGTCGAGAAGGAAAAGATTTATAAGAGTAAATTTTGGCACGGGTGTATAAAGTTTTAACGGGCAAAAAATATCACACCTGACGATAAACAATTATGCCAATTTTTAAAAGTAAGAAGAAAATTCTTAAAGCAAATCGCGGATACGAATATTGAGAAGATCAAAGGAAGGAAATCAACATTTTTAAAATTTTGAAGGAAGAAAGTGAGTTTTTTGTAAAATATTACCTAAGAAAAATTTTAAACAAGGTCATTAAATTAAAATTTTGCGTAAGCCTAAAATAATTATGTGCCTAATAGATGCTTTAGATTTATAAAAATGCACTAAACATGGAGATATTAATATAAAACTAAATAATTTATGATCACAACATAAGAATTTGTAAAAAATGCAAATATATCAATTAAAGAATAAGATAAAGGCAAGATAAATTCTCTTCTGAAAGAGTAAGAAGAAAAAACAAAAAACAAAGATGATGTTAGTAATAATCAATTAAAGTTATGTTACAAATAAATTCATATAAGTCACGTAACAAGTAAGCAAGCAAATATTTATAAAGCACGACAAATATATCAAATAATGCGTCCTAATATACAGGGGACCTCTTTATGCCAGAGGTAGGCCTAACGCGTATTTGAAGAATAAATGTGCCAAAATATGTCATTCCATTGCTCTTTAATTAATTAAACGAACCTATTCCCAAAATTAAATACAAAAATAGCCTTAAGATTGATTACATCTAAAAAAAAAAGAATAAAGAAATAAAGCTCTTCATCGCATCTACACATCTTCTTCTCAAAACTTGCAATCTTCATAGCTAACTTCATCACAAAAAGGATTAATGCCCTCCCTCCTAAGTTTAATTAATTTAGAACCAACGGTCCATATATTGGCACAACTATTTTTCAAATAATGCACACATAAATGATAAATCACTCGGGGTCATGAACCCACTTGGACATTTGGATAAAGTTGACTAATGAACTTAATACACCAAGGGTATTAAGCCTTTTAGGTTTATATGATGCATGTACCGTAAAAGGTGTTGGTTTAGCTCTATCCTAGGTTAATTAAGAGTGGGTTTACTAGACACAAGGTTCCCGAGTGGACAACTCGAGTGAGAAGGCTACGCGGTCACACAGAAAAAGATCCGGACAACCCGCGCATATGCCAACTCTCCTAAATTTTGGAATTTTAAAGGAAATTTGCGGGTGCGCAAAACACACCTCGCGTGTACGTGTGATAGTGACTCTCCTAAATTTTAGGATTTTGAAAGAAATTTTTGGGTGCACAAAACACACCTCGCGTGTACGTGTGATAGTGTGAA
>NW_006241551.1:0-1351 GCF_000226075.1 Solanum tuberosum
AGGCTTCAACAAGGTTGAAAACAATTGGTTTAGGCTCCAATGGTGCCAAAATGGTTGCACCTGTATTAAAAAAAAGGTACGAACATTTGGGTTTCCTCTCAAAATTTGTGCCCGAGATCATATCTTTCATTAACCAAAGCTAGATTATTAGACTAACAAGGAACATTTTGGGATTCAACAAGCATTCTTTCAAGTAGGACCTCACCACACATGACACTTCAAACATAGTCATTTAACACAACTCTACAAAATGAAAAAAGCTTGTGTGCGATGTTCATTGCAAGGCTCAAATCAATACACAACTAGTCAATATAAGAAACCAAAGATCATTTAAAAGAGAAGCAACATCGATTTCTTTTTTCAACATTCACACAAAACACATTTCTCATCATAAGTTGTCATGACCCAAAGGACACCCTAGACGTTACAGGGTGTATAAAACTTCGAGAGGCTCTACACAAGACACTTGACATACATTTGCACAACATAATAGATAAAAACAAGAAATCTCATATGAAATAAAGAGTTTGACATTTGAAAAGTGGAAAATAACATACTCTTGAAAGCCATCTATTACATCAAAAGGAGTGGTTGGGACATAACCCGTACACCATGTACAACATTCGAAATATAAAAAACATATGAAAGCAATAAAGGTGATATCATCCTTGGAGTATAAAGACTCACCAAGTATTCAAATCTATAATTTAATCCACTAGCCACGAACAACATAATATAAGAATTGAAACAAAACTTAATTAATTTGATTAAAATTGAGTTGGAGAACTGGAGAAAACCTTGGAGCTCAATAGGTGAATGAAACTGTCACACCCCAAACTCAAGGGGTACAACTGGCTCCTAATGCCCAAACTCAGGCCCGAGCCGACCCTGCTGAACCATTTGCTACTAGCGCATGGCAGCCACACGCAATCAAGAAATCAAACAAGTATATCTCGGCTTAAAACTAAGCCATCGGCTGACAAGGCCCCTGCCAACTGATCTTTAAAAGAAACAGCTACTCCCAGGAAATCATATAAATAAATAGCCAACTAGCACAGAAGTCCTGATTAGGCCATCGAGGCCACCATGATATCTATACCAAAACTAAAAGCAAGTATATATCAATACAATACATCAAACAACTCACAAGCTTCAGCAAACCAACCGCATAGGCCAGTATGGCCATAACGTAGCTATACACCCCACACACTAGTCTGCAAGCCTCTAAGAGTAGTAAAGATTAGCGGGACAGGGCCCCAGCCTACCCATAAAGATATAAACAACAAAAGGTAAAAAACCTCCCAACTCTGGTAGTTCCGGAGGAAAGGGGCTAGCCAACCGGATAAAAGTC
>NW_006241552.1:0-1350 GCF_000226075.1 Solanum tuberosum
ATTTATGTTAAGGATTTTTATAGGTTTTTAGGGTTTAAGGTTTTGTGTTTTTTAGGTTAAGGGTTTTATCAAGGGTTTTTTTGGTTTTATTGTTTTAGGCTTTAGGGCTTAGAGTTTTTTGTGTTTTATAGGGTTTAGCATATACGATTTAAATGGTTTTTAGGGGTTTTATAGGGTTAGTACGATATAGGGTTTCTTAAGGTTTAGGGTTTAGTGTTTCTTAGGGGTTTGAGTTTAGGAATTGGATTTTGGATTTAGGGTTTAGGGGTTTTTTAGGTTTAAAGTTTTAGGTTAAGGCTTTTATCTAGGTTTTTTGGGCTTAGGGATTTGTGCTTTTTTGGTTAAGGTTTTTTAGGGGTTTATAGGTTTAGGGTTTAGGGCATAGGTTTTTATTTTTTATTTTTAAGGATTTAGCATATACAATTTAGCGCTTTATAGGGCTTAGAGCTTAGAGTTTGTTAGGTTTATGGGTATTTGGGTGTTTATGGGTTAAGTGTTTCTTAGGGTTTTTTAGGGTTAAGGGTTTGGTGCTTTAGGATTATTTTTTTTTGCGTTTTTTTAGGTTTAGGGTTTACAATTTTTTAGGATGTAGTGTTTAGAGCTAAGGGTATTGTAGGGGTTTTAAATTTGCTTTAGGGTTTCTTTTAGGGTTTATAGTAATTAGGATTTCTTAAGGTTTAGTAAATAGGGTTTCTTGGGGAGTTAGGTTTAGGATTTAGCATTTTAGGTCAGGGGTTTAGGGTTTAGGGTTTAGGGCTTTGGTTTTTATTAAGTTTAGGGATTTAGGTTAAGGGTTTTATCTGCGATTTTATGGTTTAGGGCTTTGGGTTTTTAAGTTAAGGTTTTTATCGTAGTTCTTAGGGTTTAGGCTTAGAGCTTTTTTAGGATTAGGATTTTAGGTTATGGGTTTTTTCTAGATTTTTAGTGTTTCAAGCTTTTAAGGGCTTAATAGGGTTTATAACTTAGAGTATTTCTAACTTAAGGGGTTTTTGGGTTTGTAGGTTTAGGGTTTACAGATATTTCGGATTTAGGGTTTAGATCTTACATTTTTTTAGGAGTTTTAAATGGTTTTTTGTGGTTTTATAGGGTTAGTATAATTTAGGGTTTCTTAACGTTTAGGGTTTAGTGTTTCTTAGGGGTTTGAATTTAGGATTTGGGGTTTTTGGATTTCAGGGGTTTAGGGCTTAGGTTTTCTTAGGTTTAAGGATTCAGGTTAAGGCTTTTATCTATGTTTTTAGGGCTTAGGGATTTGGGTTTTTTAGGTTAAGGTTTTTTAGCGTTTTATAGGTTTAGGGTTAAATGTTTGTTGGGTTTTTTCTGGATTTAGGGTTATGGGCTTAGGGTATTTTG
>NW_006241553.1:0-1349 GCF_000226075.1 Solanum tuberosum
TTTATGTATCTAATAAAGTATATATTTAAAAAAAAAAATTAAAATTATATGTATCTATGAGAAAATATTTAGGATGTTTGAAAAAAAATTATGTTTTTAAAAAACGCGTGATTTGCTCCTAAATTTTGTTTCAATTATATTTCATATTTATATACAAATAATTAGATATATCTGGGGACAAAAAAAATATAATAGAAATCATAATATCAAAAACTCATGAAAAAATAGATAATTAATTACTCTCTTCATTCAACTTGGCACATTTTAACTTGGCACACCTGTTAAGAAAATAATTAATAAGATAGGTATTTTACCAAACTATCCCCTATTAAATGATGTCTTGGAAAATAATTTGAAAAATAAGTATTTAATGATGAGGGAAAATAATGGGAAAAAATTATTGTCTTTTCTTAATATATCAAAAGTAACAAGTGAAAAATAAAAATTTATTTTAAGAATAAATGACAAGTAAAAGTAAACGGAAGAAATACCTCTTAGATCGGTGATATTTGTATTGTTCCCTGAATATTATTCGTGGGAAAAAAGCAAAAAATTTCAACTTTTTGGGTACATTAATAAATACTGCACCATTCCACATGCTAATGATATTTGAATCATTATTCTGGATCAATGTTTTAAAATCTTTTTTTCTCTTTTGTAAATTCACACAGGAAGATTCTTCGATAATAATTATTACCTCCGTCCATATTTTAATTGTTCTAATTTTTTTTAGAGTCAAACGATAATAATTTTGACTAATTTTATAATGTATTTTTTTATCATATTGATATGTAAAAAATTAAAATTTTATAGTACTTTTTGTATAGTTTTTAAATATTAAATTTTTTTGTTTAAAATATCGAATTAATACAATCTGATTTAACTTTAAAAATTAGTCAAATTGACTTTCGAAAAGCGCAACATGATAATTAAAAATGGACAGAGGGAGCGACATATTAATCATAAAAATTATATAGTTAATATGTGTCGACGACCTTAGTTAACAACAACCCGAGAGAGTCGCACGTTAATTTTCTACTCATGCGCCGTTATTTACACTGTTTTGGTAATTTGCAGATCATTTGTTACTATTAATTAATTTTAAATTTTAAACAACACATTTAAATATATTTTAAAAATTAGTATAAAATAGATTTTACGATTGTCTATTATTACTCCCCCACTCTCAATTTAATGTCACATTTCAGTTATTTAGATTTAAATTGTCTGATTTTGGATAAACAATTTGAAATATATTTTTCATCAATTAATATGAAAAAGGTTGCAATTTCTGGTACTTTTCGTAAAGATATTGTATTTAAAATTGAGTCATATTATAAAAACTTTTA
>NW_006241554.1:0-1348 GCF_000226075.1 Solanum tuberosum
ATAAGTAAACTCATGCAACATTTAGGCAAATCATTATGGATGCACATCAACATGAGGAACATAAATTAATGAAAACTCATTTTCTCATTTAACAAGAATTTATTTAAAACATAACCCAAGCTTCTAGGAACTCTTTGTTTTAGGCTTGAGTAAGCATATATAGAAGTAGGTAAGGATATCAACACTTCTCAACAACTTCACTACTCAATATACCATCAATCTTACCAAAAACCATTCTTACCCCAACTCTTTAATTCACTAAAACCTCTTGTTATGAAAACATCCTTCAAGCCTAACTCATAAACATCAACCACACTTAAAGACCTTATCATCTAACCACATATTTCCTACACTTAGGAAAAACTCTCACTAGTTCTTTCAAATTCACCTCCTTTCATCCTAAGGTCGGATCAAACCAACACTAGGCCTTTATATTCATTACACCTACCAATTCTAAATCACCACACATTTCACAAAATTTCCTCATGACTAAGCCGGATACTACCAACAACACGCATAACCAAAGGAATTCCATTCGTACTAAAGTCATCACCAAAATCTTTCACCTCACACCAACTAAATCACCAAGTCATAGTTGACATTACAACCAACATTCTCTCTCCCTCAACCCTTGCAACATTAAAATTCCTCAAAGGTTACAATCAAATGACCATCACCTACGGAACAAGGGAAGACATTATAGAGAGAACTCCATGGCACGACTAAAAGAATGAAGAAGTGAAACTTTCTTAGCACCCAATAGCCTCCTATTCATAATGTGGCGCGCTTCACATTATGAACAAGACTCTACTAGATGTGGTTTTGAGACAACCTAAGACCATCCCGGAAACTTATGCTCTGATACCAAGTTTGTCACGACCCGGGAGCACCCCCTAGTCGTAACCGGCGTACTCGACCTCTCGGAGGTCTAATACAAGCCTCTTAGCATTCATTCATCGCATAGACACTAAAACCATAAGGAATTTAAAACTTTCTTTACCAAGAAAACATTTCATAATTTAAAAAAATAATAATAGCAAGCGGAAGACTTTCTAGACTTTATACATGATGTCTCAAAACCATCTAATACTTTAGAGTACAAAATTCGGGACTAATCCCGTACACAACTTAAACAATACTAAAAAGACATAAAAGCACATATTGGGTGTTTTCCTCGAATCTATGAGATCTCACCAAATCTTCATCTTCAACACTTAGAAACCTATCAAAGCCATGACATGTCATCATCTCCAAATCCCTACACTTTAGTTTAAAAAGGGAAAGAAAGGGGTTAGCACAATGAAGTACCAAATATGGAGACCATGCCAAAACATGCCAAAAAGGACAT
>NW_006241555.1:0-1348 GCF_000226075.1 Solanum tuberosum
CTTCCGTCGTTTTTTAGCAGTTTTTTAGTAGTGCAAGTTCTTCTTGAGTTCAGCTTCAAATGTTGATTTAGCACAAGCCCAAAACCTCTTTCTTTCCTCAACACCTTTCCAGTTTTTTTGACCAGTTTGCAAGTATATGTCTTGCACACATTCTTTGTTCACATTCTGGAAGCAACTCCTGAACAACTAAATATAATCCCTGAAAAACTTATGTGTTTAAAATTACTCAAAATAATAACTAAAATATATGTTGCTTGGACTCTTCAAAAATGTCAATGAGGGCATGTTGAATTAGCCAAAAGTAGTGTATTTTTTGTTAATTCAATACAAGTGTGGCATCAAAAGTGAAGAGTCCGCACAACTTAGACTAAAATCACTTAACAATTAAAGCTAAAAGGGATGAAAATAGTAGCAAAAAAAAAAAAAACAGTAGCTAAACAAGTTGAATAACAAAGTACCACTAGAGTTTCTAATTTTTTGGACAAGATAGAATGTTGTTATGAACTATCAAAACGTCCTTACAAAATGCTGAAATCAATAGTTAAAAACTACTTATATCACATCAGCTAAAAAAATCATGAAATCAGTAGTTAAAATTGGATGATAAGAGATGAAAACAGAGGTTAAAAAAGAGCTTAAATTAGTAGCTAAAATTACTTAAAACACATTAACTAAAACTTGTAAAATCAGTAGCTAAATGAAAATAGTAAGCTAATATTGGCTAAAAAAGCTGAAACCAGAGGATAAAAGTCGTACCTTTTGCATATCACTTATGATAGTCAATCCTTCTCCTTCATCATTAATGTCCAAATCAGATTTCAAGATTCTCAAAAACCAAGTCCAAGTTTCTCTACTTTCAGTTCCAACAACAGCCCATGCTATTGGGAACATCTGATTATTCCCATCCTTTGCAATAGCAACAAGTAGCTGGCCTTTAGATATTCCCTTCAAAAAGCAACCATCTAACCCAATGCACTTTCTACAACCCTCAATGAATCCTTTTTTCAAAGCTGAAAAACAAATATAAAAGGAATGAAAGAGTTTTTTTCCATCATCACAATTTGTCACTTTCACCACACAAGTGCTTCCTGAATGAAAGAGTTTTTTTCCATCTCTGTAGTCATAGATTCTACTAAACTCAGCAACATGATCACCCATTATCTTTTTCAACACCATTTTTCTGGCCTTCAAACACACGAACTTACCAACATACAATCCCATGTCTGTCCTGACCAAATCTTGTATTTCCCATCCCTTTATGCAAGGTTGAGAAACAATTCTACTTTTATAGTACTTAGCCAAAAACTTAGAGTTGCACATTGTGTTGGTATTGGTCCTATAACACTTA
>NW_006241556.1:0-1347 GCF_000226075.1 Solanum tuberosum
CCCTTTATTATACTTTTCTTCAACATTTATTCTCTTATTTGAAGAAATTTTGGAGTAACAATTTATAAATTTCAAGCTTGAACCTTAAAATTACTTATAGATATTTATATTAGAATAAATTACTGACATTTATTATACCTATATAACTCTTCTACAAATCTCGAGTAAATTTGAAATACTTTATATATCAAGCTACCTTTTTTTATTTTCTTATTCTAGGTGTGGAAAAAAGTATGGTCAATATAAATACTAAATATTGTGTGGAAACAAAACAAAAAGTCAATTAGAATATATTTGATGCTATTTTTGAAATATTCAATGAAGCTAGAAGGTTGAACGACTAGGCAAGATGAGTGATTGATATAATATGTCTCTTATGTTGTAAACTTATGTCACCACTTACGTTTCAACATGACATTTTGATCCAAATTGGAAAAGAAAAAAAGAAAAAGACAATGGAATGTGATGAGAAGAAGAGAATCACTTTATTATTAATTAGAAATTTCAAGGTCAATTTCTAAGTATAAATAAAATCTTAATAGGGAGGACTTAGCCTTTAATGATTTTTATCCAATATAAATTCGGATTAATTTGGACCTCAATGTAATCATAATTTTCATTAAGAAGAGTCAAAATAAATTTTAAAAAAATGAAGAAAAATCTTATATATATTTACTGCTTGAGTAATAAAGTGGAACCTTCCTTCACAATCGATTAAAAGGAAAGTCATTCAAAGATATTTGTTCAAATTTAATACCTGAAGACAGAATAATTCAACAAATCTAAGGAAACAAGTTCTAGACCTTATTATCTATCAATCAAGAAAGTAAAGAATAGAAGGTTTATACAAATCTGTCATTAACAATTTGAGGTGAACACATCTAATTGAAAATTTAATCCCAATCTCTTTGGAATAAGCTTTAAAATAGACTTGACTTAAGTCAACAAAAGAGCTCAAAGCTCAGATATTTAACAAAAAAAAAATAGACTCAACTTCGAGGAATCTTCCTACAAAGACTTTTATGAATAGAGCTTTTCCATAAGCAATATTCTTTTTTTATTTCACTTCGTTCTAGAAATCTGATCTCGTCACATCGAGCGATGGGAAAGAAGAGAAGGGTAAAAAAAAAACATTGCTATGTTCCTAGGAAAATTCCCATAACATTTATACAACTTGTCAATAGCAAATTAGCTACCAACAACTAGCACCATTAAATACCCCAATACTACATACTCATAATTTACCAAAAAATTATAATATGGTCAAACTTAGCAATGTTGAGGTGGCCGTAGTGATGATTCCACTACCAACACAAGGCCATTTAAACCAACTCCTCCACCTCTCCC
>NW_006241557.1:0-1345 GCF_000226075.1 Solanum tuberosum
TCTGTCTCTATAGTTGTCCATTAGGCAACTACCTAAAATTAAGCAGGCAACTCGACCTGTCTATGTCTAATCTTACAAGTTCACCAAGTCCAGGTAGTGTTTTCTCCCTCAAAAAACCACAAACTTTAAAAGTTACCAACCATGGTTGTGGTACATTGGTGAACTGCTTCACCATTAAACAGATCCTAGAAGTTTGGGATTTGAGCCTTGAATATAGAGAAAATCTTATTTAGACTGCGCGATTCAAATTTAGTCAGACTCCAATGGGACCAGTGAGGGAAAACAAAAATAAAATAAAAAATCTAGGTAGCGATACTATAGTTATACTCAATTTTTTTTTTCTTTAATGGCTTTTATTAATTAATTAACTTATTTTTTAATTCAAACAATGCTAATAGCCTGTTTCGCCAAATTCTTAAGAAGTTAAAAATGTTTATTTTAGAAAATTTAGGTATTTAATCAAGTTTTTAGGAAAAAATGTAAGTGATTTAAGTAGTAGTAATAAATAAGTAGTTTTTTCAAAAATTGTTACTTACACTTTTTAAAAAAATAAAATACATCTTTCCATTTTAGGGACAAACAAATTGATACGACATTTATTACTTTTTTCAGGACAAGTGAATAATTACTTACAAATTTGGGGACCACGTAGGAACACTAAATGACATACGTGGACCAGATTGATTGGTCTACTGAATAACTCTATTTTCCCGGTTTTGATTAAAGTTTAATTTGGATTGTGATTAGCACTAAAACACATCCATTGTTAGTGTTTGAATGATGATCAAACACTACCTTTGCTATTTTAAAAAGCAGAGACTTGTTCTTCACTACCTAATTCCTCCTATTTTCTCTCTTCTACAAATGTTGCATTATGTTTAACCAACTCCATATATTTCGTCTCTCTTTTTTGGGATCTGAGTTACTTTTACTTTTCCTAATCCACTAAAGCTAATCACTATTTGTGTTTTTTTCTCTCTCTGTATTTTGGATTTCAAGAAAGAGTTTGAATACTACTCACTACAATCATTTGTGTGCTTGGTTATACATTCTTTTCGTTTGGTGGGTTGCAAGGCATTAGGATATAGACCCATTTTGTGAAGTGGGTTTTTGTTTAGACTTGCTCAAATGATTGAGTTTGAGTTTCAGATTATTAGAAAGTTTTGATCTTTTTGACACAGGTATGGAAAATGTGTGTTTTTTTGGGTGTTTGATATGTGGGTTTCAGTGAAAATCTGAAAAATTGGGATTTTCAGATTTGTAGTTTTGTTATCTTTTTCTTGATTTTGTTTTGAAATTGAAATCTGGATTGGGTTGTTTGCTTGCTTGTTTGTTTTGTGTACTG
>NW_006241558.1:0-1344 GCF_000226075.1 Solanum tuberosum
ATTTTACATTAATAGTTTGCCATTATGTACAATTATATATATATGTCATTTACTCCTACAGATAATACACAATTCCAAATTGGGCCAGCCTTACCGACCCAATTCGTGTAAAACCCAGCCCAGCCCACATTCAACTCCAACCATTTCACGTCTATACACTACAAAAATCGATAATTCCAACATCACAGAGGACAGCTACACTTCCAACAGTGTAACGTTCGCCATTCCAGTCGCGTGGTCTTCCTCCTTCACCTCGTACAGCAGGTGTCCTCGTACGCTTAGAGCCGTCCGAATCAAGATTCGGTTCTTAGGGTACTAATACGGTGGACTTTGAAACGCAGTTGATTTGTGGGCAGAACTCATAGCTGCTGAACAAGAACACTTTGATCGTCCCTCTCAACAAATTCAAGAACAAAAATATTGCTGTTGTATTTCGGCGGCAAAAGACCCATAGTATTACCCCCAAAGATTCTGAAGGGTTCTCTATTTTTCCCATTACCAAGAATTCTATTTTGTTGGTTTGGTGGTTCGTTGAAGGTTTTGAACTTCTTACTTTGATTTGTTTTGTTTTCAGGAGGCAATCGACTTTGAATTCGGGTAATGAAAATCGCCTGAGTTTTCTACCTGTTGAATCAGTTGGAATCGTTCCCTTTCCACCAGGTTTTGTCTTTTTCCCTAATTTCTGTTTGTCCTTCTAAATTTCTCATTGACTATCCTTTCTTTTACAAAATTGGTATCAAGATCAATCTAATTGGATGTACTCAAAAGGATTATGCGTGTATGACTTGCATGCTAAGCTTATCAAGATAGTTGTATCCATTCAGGCAGAAGTTTTCTTGAATTTCTTGTGACTAATTTATTACAATTTTTAATACTTTTAATTAGCTCACCTATTCAAACAATGATATTCTATAATTTCTTAATTAAGGGGAAGCTAAAAAAAAGTAAATCCACCGATTAATACCAGAAGTATTAAGATCAAGATTAACACTTTAATAAGAAAACCAACAAAACGGAAGAAAATGTATAAAATCATTTGTCAAGCATTTATCTAAACGATCAACTTTGTTTTTATTTTTAAGAGTCTGTTCTTGGGATGAAATAACATGGACTCTTTTAGTATAGCAGACCCCACAACCGGCCCCTTTCCCACCTGAAAAAGAACAAAAAGGAGACTAAAAAGAAGAGAGAAAAACAGAAATTTGTAGCTATGTCAGCAAGGTTCTCAAATAAGGATGCTTATGCACTGTGGCTCTATATAGTGTTTTACATACATATAACTTATCCCCTCCTAAGAAGTTGTTAGTTTTTCCAGTTGCTGCAAAACTCACTATCAGCTGATTT
>NW_006241559.1:0-1344 GCF_000226075.1 Solanum tuberosum
ATTGATATTATTTTCATAATATTCTTCGTCACAATCAGCATTCACGCCTCTTCCTCTAAATTCTTCATACTGCTATTAATTAAAAATGCATAAGTAAGACAGAAAATACACATAGGCATAAACATATTATGATCTAAAAAATTAAAAAGATACTAATTGAATACCTTAGAATCGTTGTTTCTATCAACTTTATCCCTTAGAGCTTCAATTGCGTTGAAATTTTTTGAGTCAGATTCCATCATGAGCTTCTTTAAACTATGAACTTCCTGTTTTATCTAATCAACAAACAACATAATCAAAATACTTCTCACAAATATAGTATATTAACACCTAAAAAGAAGGAAAATTCACATACTACTTGAAAGTCTTCCCTTAACTCCTTCTGTCCATCAGATATGCGTCTTATCGCATCAATCACATTCAATTATTCATAGGAGGTACGGATTTAGGTTTGTTTTTCGTTTTGCTCGAGACAGGAGGTGGTGTAGTACTAAAGTCGTCATCAACTAATTGACTTGCAACTTCAACTCCATTTGATTCATCATTCACCACAACGTCGCCAACTAAATCATTCAAATTCATCGCAGACTTCTCAAAAGGAGTTGCAGAAATATTCCTCACCTTCAACTACATAGTAATTTAACAACAATACAAATTAAGCATATAATTAGTCATAGTTGCAGTTCATAAAGTATAAGAAAAAATCACCTTTGTGGCAGATAACATCTCTGAAACCTTGGTTGAATTTGAGCTATATAACACGTTCCAACTTAAAATTCGTGGTATCCTTTTCCCAATCATAATAGCAAATTGTTCATTTGATTGCGCACAACACTCATAAAACCAAACTTGAAATGCCAAAGGAAATCCATACAATTTACTAAATTTCTTTCCTATCTTTCCTCTTAAAACTTTTTTCAAGGATGCAAAGGTCTCATGAAATACTAATTTTCCCCACGGATAAGTTTCATACTCACCAGACTCGACCACTTCAAAATGCCAATTGGGTACTTTATTTTCAGGGAGGTCACACAACAAAAATGTGTTAATAAAATGAAGAATCGAAATTTTGACAGCATCTTGATCAGTTGTCCAACGTTTACCTTCAAAAAATCAGGTATTGTTTGAACAGTAATCTTTTTAATGCCATCAAAACAACGATCAATCAAGTTATTTTTTTCCATGAATTACAATTTTTGTGTGCCACTCCATTACATTTTAGTCCTGTCATAATGGCAAATTCACCTAACCCAAAATGTATCAATGAACCATTCACTAGTAGCCAAATCTCATCAGTTTTTTGTTGAGCAACCTCCATCATCAATAAGGAATGTATCAATTGTG
>NW_006241560.1:0-1344 GCF_000226075.1 Solanum tuberosum
ATATTCATGAAGAACACTAAAAAAAGAAAGAGATAATGAATCAATCCACGTTTAGAAAAATACAACCGACTTTATGATATTTGCCATTTTAGAGCTGACCTTCCCTAAATTAAAATTTTGTTTTCATGTTGGCCAGAAGATTAAGCTGATATTTTTCTTCAGCATCGTCTCGTAATTGATTTTGTTAATAAAATATGAATGTTTGTTTCCCTTTAAAAAAATTAAAAAATACATGTGATAAGACAAAAAAATCTTTCAATCTCAACAATAAGAAAATTTGTTTTCATGTTGGCCAGAAGATTAAGCTGATATCTCTCTTCAGCATCGTCTCATAATTGATTTTGTTAATAAAATATGAATGTTTGTTGCCCTTTAAAAAAATTAAAAAATACACGTGATAAGACAAAAAAATCTTTCAATCTCAACAATAAGAAAACAAAGATTTGAATGTGGAAGATAAAGAAATCTCTCAATTCTGAAAAACTTATGGGGGGTTATATCTTAGGAGGAAATAGTTATATGTCAATGTGGTCATTGATTTCCCAGAAAAGAAATGGTTCTTTATTAAATAAAAGTAATGACTTTTGGTCTTTTTTGTCTCCTCTTTTTTTGTAAAAATAAATTCAAATTAAGAGATTTTTTTAGAGAAGGGCAAAATGGTAATCCAACTTTGAAGTTAGAAGCTTCAATAATATATGATATGATGATACTAGTTCTGGATACGTGCGTTGCACGTGTAATCCATACTAGTCCTTTGCAAGAACAATTAAATTATAAGTCGGTTTTTTGACAACCTTATTATCCATAAATTGTGAAGACTTGATTATTATGTAGTTGAAATAAAACAAATAATGCCATATCACTAAATTATTGAACAATTATAAAGGAGATGATAGTTTTCATATGCCTTTGATCTTGGATTGGATAGAAGTGAGGTTAAAATTTGTGAAGATAGAATGTTCTTAGTCTAATAGGACTTATAATTATGTATTAGAGATCTAAAATCAATAGATGATTCTTCTTGTTCCTTTATGACTTATTTGCATATCGTAAATTAAATATTATTGAATTAATCCCCCTTTTAAAGGTATCCAACATAGAGAAGTCAAAAGGCAAATTATAGAGGCAATTTTTTTTTTTTTAATTCAATGAGTTTGTTTACGAAAAAGTAATCATGCTTTAGATAGAAGACAAGTATAAATGCGTCACTTTTTTAATGAGGATATATCACCTGCAAATTCCGAGGCAAATTCAAATGAAGGAGAGGGGCGAAAAGAGATATTTCCGAGCTTGCAAACAAAAAGCAAAATATAGTGCAGCTAAATACCTTCATTAATTTAAATA
>NW_006241561.1:0-1342 GCF_000226075.1 Solanum tuberosum
CTTAAAAAACATAATCAGAATCACCGAGCTCAACTAACTTGGAATCCATATAGTCCTCGAACAAGGTCTTGGGCCCAAAAATTATTCCAACAATGATGCAAAAACATAGTCATCATAACTTAGGAAATGAATGAATTTATATAAAATTCGACAACCAAAAAGATAACTCAAGAATCAGAATCTTAACCTGAAAGTACTACGCAAGTGACATCTAAGCACAACTAATGCCAACCTACGTCTATAACAAGCCACTAAGATCATATGTACTAACGGAGGGTACCAAACCGTAGAAACTACTACAGGAAGATTTATGTGACACATTTCGGATTTCGAGATTCAAACAAGTCTATCTTTGCCCGTAAATTTTTCCTATATCTTTTAAATATTTTGTGAGAATACAATTAGTGTAAGGCAATGAATGTAAAGTGTAATTAAATATGTTATTGTACGTCTAGTATGATAGTGTTATATCCCCTTTTAGGTCTTGAATTTGTTTGTTGTACTGAATTAGTCATTAGGGTCGATATCATTTTCTCTGATATTGCAGAGGTTGTTTGTGTTTGGGCACATTTCAAGTGTGTTTACTTCTTCTTCGTTTTTTAATCTATTATAGTAGTGTCTTACCATAATACATGTATTTGAAATCTTAGTTTCTTAATTTATTTCCTTTTCTTAATTTTAAAAGTTTCGTCACTAAAAATATGTGACCGTGCATGTATTTTAACACGAAATGTAACTTTTATCATGAAAGTGAACAATTTGTGACGAAATATATGTTGTAGCTAAGACTTTCGTAGCTAAATATGATATAAATGACTAATTATTAGGCCGTATGATTATTGATAGAAATGACCAATTTAGTTGAAGGGAGGCTATATATTATGCGTAATGAAGGTGTGTCCTGTGCATTTAACATTTACTTAGTAAAACAACAATTCTTACTTTAGAGTCAGTAATGGTCTTAGACTTGAACTATGATTGCTTAAGCAAAATAAAGTATCATTGCTTACACACAATAATCAAGGTGTAGACACAATTAGCTTTAATAGCCAACACATATATATTTGTACTATCCCAATTTATTACTTTCATGAGTATTAATTTTGAGAATATACATATTCTCCCAATTCTTATAGAAAGTGGTTTACTTTTACGGTGGCACAGATGAAATATGTCAAATGTATTCCTATATATAATTTTAGCACCCCACTGATATATACGAGATACAAACATTCATTAACTAAGAGTTGAAAGACTGAACATCTAAAAATCATTAATTAATTATAGGATAAATGCACTCACATGACATTTGTAAAAGAGATAAAACTTGACTATTAAATGA
>NW_006241562.1:0-474 GCF_000226075.1 Solanum tuberosum
TTTAGGGTTTAGGGTTTAGGATTAAGGGTTAAGATTTGGGGTTTAGGGTTTAAGGTTTAGGATTAAGGGTTATGGTTTAGGGTTTAGGGTTTATTGTTTGAATTTAGACTTTAGGGTTTTATGTTGACGGTTAAGGTTTAGGGTTTATGACTAATGGTTTAGAGTTTTAGGTTTTAGGGTTTAGGGTTTAGGGTTTAAGGTTTTAGTGTTTAGGTTTAGAGTTTAGGGTTTAGGGTTTAGGGTTAGTGTTTAGCATTTAGGGTTTAAGGTTTAGGGTTTAGGGTATAGTGTCTAGTATTTAGGGTTGAAGGTTTAGGTTTAGGATTTAAGGTTTAGGGTTTAGGGTTTAGGGTTAGGGTTTATAGTTTAGGGTTTAAGATTTTTATATTTTAGGGTTTAGGGTTTATATTTTAGGGTTTAGGTTTTAAGGCTTAGGGTTTAGGGTTTAGGGTTTACGGTTTACGGTTTAGGGTT
>NW_006241562.1:911-1341 GCF_000226075.1 Solanum tuberosum
GATTTTAGGGTTAGGATTTAGGGTTTAGGGTTTAGTGTTTAGATTTTGTGTTTAGGGTTTAGGGTTTAGGGTTTAGCTTTTAGGGTTAAGGGTTTGGGGTTTTGGGTTTAGAGTTTATTCTTCAGAGTTTAGGGTTTAGAGTATAAAGCTTGAATTTAGGGTTTAGGGTTAGGTTTTAAGGTTTAAGCTTTAAGGTTTATGGTTTAACATTTAGACTTTAGGATTTAGGGTTTAGGGTTTAGGGTTTTGGTTTGGGGTTTAGGTTTAGTGTGTTGGGTTTAGGCTTTAGGATTTAGAGTTTGGATTTAGCGTTAATGGTTAGGGTTTAGGGTTTAGGGTTTTCAGTTTAGGATTTATGGTTTAGGGTTTAGGATTTAGAGTTTAGGATGGTTTAGGGTTTAGGATTTAGGGTTAGGTTTTAGCATTTTGT
>NW_006241563.1:0-1340 GCF_000226075.1 Solanum tuberosum
TAATTGGATTTTTAGCATTAATATCTTGTATTTCTTTGTTAATTATTCGTTTGTTTATTATTGGTATTTTAGCCTTTCCTTTGGTGTATTTGCAATCTATGATATGTTCTCTTTGACTTGCTACATAATATTCTTCTTTTTTGTCGTTTTAAACCAGTTTTCTTATTGTTGGTATTTTGAATATTTTCGCTACGCTTAGGTCTAATTCTTTTCCTTTTATTTGTTCAAATATACTATTATCAAATATTATTTTTTGTTCTAAAGATTTTCGTCTTGATGTTCTTCTTTAGTTATTATTTGTATTATTTGTTTCAGTCATTTGTTATATTATAGAATTCATTGTCTGATTCTATTTCTATATCATTATCTATTTCATTTTCTGATATTTCATATATGCTATCTTCACTTTCTAATTCATAATCTATGTACTCTATCTGCGTATATTTCTTGATTATTTGTTTTTCTTTGGATTTTTATGTAATTTACAATCTCTAGCTATGTGTCCTAATTTTCCACAATTATAACAAGTACATTCCGTTAGTTTTTCTCTTTGGTCTATATGGTCTTTTGGTTTTGTAGTTTTTTACATAGTATTTTCTTCTCGATTTTTTATATTTATATTTTGATATGTATTTTTTATTATATTTCTTTCTATTTTTATAATACATATCCGTACAACCAAATTGAGGTGCTGTTTTATTTTTGCAACATGCCAAGTTTTTTACTAATATTTTTTCCATTTTTATTTCTTCTTTATGTTTTTTCACATAGTTCTAGAAACCATCGTTGCAAGAATTTCATTCTATCTCCTAAGATATCTGTTAATCCTGCTTCAATCCAACTTTTTATTACTTTTGAATTAAAAGGTTTTGATAATTTTGTAAAATATAACTTTCTTATTTCTTTACTTTCTTCTGCGCTATATGTTCCTTTATAATAGTATTCTCTAAATGCACACGTATATTCATCTATATAACACATATTACATATTGCTAATTTTGTTATTAGATTCCGATTTATGATTTTTTTCTTATTTTGTTCTTCTACTTCTGTCATCATACTACCAAATTCATTTCTTATAGCTACTTCGTATTTATATAATATTTCTATAGTTGTAGTAGCTAATTCACCATTAGATTTTTTATTACTTCTTAAAGTTTTTAAACTTTCTATCTGATAAATTTTTTAGCCATAATTTTTACTGTTTCCTATAAGTGTTCTTTCTATATATCCTGGTGTTTCTGTCATTCCTTATTTTGTTATCTATTAATTATTTTGATATATATCCTATCCATAATTGTATCGTTTTATTTATATCCGCTACACAGTCTAAATCTAAA
>NW_006241564.1:0-1340 GCF_000226075.1 Solanum tuberosum
CAGCATTACACTTGTGACCAGGGACAAACTTCTCATCACAAAAGAAGTAGAGGCCCTTCTGTCTTTTTTCACTCATCTCAGCTGGAGAAAGTCTCCTGGTGTTGCTTTTATTGAGGCTTACACTGTGATCCCTTTTTGGGGCCTGATATTCCTTTCTATTAATGACTCCCCTATTACTAACCCCAAGAAATGCTCCCTTGTTTTGGCTAGATCCCCCACTGTACATAGAAGATTTAGCCAACCTGAGTTGGGCATTCACCTGAGCTTCAATGTTTCTTGCCAGTTGGTATGCCTGGGGTAATGAATAAGGCCTATGGTTCTTTACAATGAACCCTATCTCTGGTTTCAGCCCAATGATAAAGGCACTGAGTGCATATTCTGGAAGTAGAACTAACCTTGTCATGATCCTGTCAAATTCTTTTTGATAATCTTCTACAAGGCCATTCTGTTTAACCAACTTTAACTCAGACATGGGGTCTGCATACTCAGCTCCAAACCTATCCATCAATGCATATACATATTCCTCCCAAAAAGGAAGGGGAAGGTGGTTCCTGCTTCTAATGTAAGCCAAATGCCACTTAATGGCTATGTCATCAAAATGAATGGAAGCCACTTTAACCCTTTGACTGTAATCTATTTCATCCAAGGAAAAAAACTGCTCCACCTTGCACAACCAAGCTCTCAAGTTAGTGCCATTAAAACGAGGGAACTCCAGCTTTGTCATTCTTGTCATAGTTAGACCACCATGGTGATGATTGGTCTGCATAGATGGTCCTGTAGCACCATCTCCTCCTTGTGTTCCCACTGGTGCTTGGCCAGTTGGGAGGGAATGAGAGTTCTGACCCACGTTAGCAGAACTTTGGGGCATAAAGTTTACTCCTAAAGGATATCCTGCTAGGGAGTAACGAGGTATTGTTGGTCTTCCTGCAGGGGGAGGTACCCATGCCATTGGATTCCCAGAGGGAGTGTAAATCTCCCCACTGCCATCTTGACCCTCAACATTCTTTCCTCTATCAAACCTTCTCACTTCATCCAAAGATTCTTTAAGCTCACCAAAAACCTTCTCATGTTGGTTTTCCCATTGAGTTTGTCTAACAGTAAGGTTAGCAAGCTCTATTGTCATTCTCTCAAACATAGATTTGATTTCATTCATCTCAGAACCCATAGCTAGATACCACAGAGCTCAAGAAAGTGCTCTGATACCAAATGATACAGAATAGAAGAGCTGGTACTTAGCAATGAAACAGTAACTAACAATGAAGAAGAAGAAAAGAAGAAGTTAATCTGAAACTAGCTAATTACGGCTAGGGTATATTTCATTGCTAATGTTAATAAGAAGA
>NW_006241565.1:0-1338 GCF_000226075.1 Solanum tuberosum
AGAAGTATGAAAAGGGACCTTCAAAGTCAACGCGAATAAACTTCCCCCAAAACTTATAATTTTTCTTTGAGTGCAGGTTTGTCAAAATTAACAGAAGCTGAGAAGTCAATAACATCTATAGCATCGAAAGGACTATATGTCGAGTGGTTTGAATTACTCACTTATAAATTTATGATTCGAAAACTTATAAGTAAAGCTTTATAAATTTTCAAATGTGTTGATAACAAATTTTATTTAATAAAACACATTGCACATGAGTTTGCTCTGCATAAATGCCTTTAAATGCACAACACAAATGCTTTCAAATATTTCCAAGCGCATTGCACATTTGCTTTGGGATATTTTTCAAATGCACCGCACAAATGCTTTAAGATTTTTCACATGCATGCTTTCAAATACTTTAAATGCACTGCACAAATGCTTTCAGATATTTTCAAATGCACCGCATAAATGCTTCACACAAATGCATACTTTCAAATGCACTGCACAAATGCCTTCGATTATTTTCAAACGCACTGCACAAATGCTTCTAAATATCTTCAAATGCTTTATATTTCGCACAAATACATATTCTCAAATGCACAAATACTTTCAAGTATTTAAAAAGGAATTCTACATGGTTTTATCGCTTTTCTAACGCATTGCACAAATGTTTTCAGTTGATTGCACAAATGCTTTCAAATATACTGCACAAATGCTTTACCAGTCTGCATTGCATTCAAAGACCTCCTTTTCACAAAATCACCTGGTTTAAAAAGTCTCATTTTTAAAGCATTTGGCTAAAATCCTCATATACATAATTTATTTGGTTAAGGCCTCATTTTCATTAATCATCGCTGAAAAACATCATTTTTCATGAATCATCGGCCTTAAACCCTTTTTCATAAATTTTGCAAGATTTTATCTCATTAAGTCATTTCGGCTTGCAAGGCCGCATTTTCATTAATTAACACCCAGGAGGTGTTATTTCCATATGTTTATCGCACCATACTTTATGTTTAATATTATTAACTATTTCGTCAAGTTTGAGTTCTGCAGGAGCTTTAGCACAACGTGGAGCTTTATCTAAGCAGTGAACTGGGGCAATTTGTTGAGAAAGTTCAGCTTTCCAACAAAGGTCAAAGGTCTACCCCGAACTCTACTCGACTCCAATCTTGAGTACTCTCCTAGATCACAATACCAGTAACAATCATAATTCAATATTGGGCAACTTTGTAAGCTTGCGACTACTTTGTTTTCAAAATCCTATATCAGATTAGTTATCCAATGATCATATTGTCTCATACTTTCCCAAGGTCATACTTGTTGGTCGGGACAAAATTGGCTTCTACGTCAACT
>NW_006241566.1:0-449 GCF_000226075.1 Solanum tuberosum
ATAATAATAATATATATATATATATATATATATATATGTTTTGGAAAACATTAAAGAATGGGTGCTTGCCTTCCATTTTTTTTTGTTTTTGAAATATAAATATATAAAGAGACAGTCAAATCTTGACTACAATTGGTATCAGGAGTTAGGATCGCATGTAAATTTTTTTTTTTTCTTTTTTTTTAATTAAGATTGAGTTCAAGGTAACTCCTACAATTTCAAGTGGTACCTCAAACATACTTAAGTATCAACAAGATTTGTTCATCTTTCTTCAAACAAAGATTTGAATTGTACCAATCCTCATGTTTCAAGTGCCCTCACAAAAAGAAAAGTCTTATTTCACACATATTTGAAGCNNNGTTTGAAGCATATTATTTGACGACATTTTTTGAAGTGCACTCACACTCACAAGAATTTTCAATGCATACAACTGTGATACCATATGCTTG
>NW_006241566.1:607-1337 GCF_000226075.1 Solanum tuberosum
TTTTTGATGATTGATACACCTTTGGCGTCAGATCCTCTTTATTGTCTCCTGTTTTTTTTTTTTCCGACTTCTTTTGAATTCTTATTTGTTGGAGCTTTTCCTTTTTCACCCCTTTGTTTTAAAGTTTTCTCCTCTTTTGTTGGAGATTTTTCTTTCTCGTCTTTCATTGACCTTGTAGGGGTGCTTTTGTCTTTCTTTATTTCTTTCCACCTTCCTTTTTTTTTCTTTTTTCTAGAAGTCGTTTTTTTTTCCAACTTTGGGAGACTTTGTATCTTTTGCCTCTGGTAACTTCAAACATGGACCTTCTCTTATAATTTGCACATTCTTGGTGCACTCAAGAAGGTTGGGCCAAGAGAGGGATAGTACATGTAAGCACTAAAAAGGGTAGTGGCTAAGATGTGGTTGTCCAAAGAAGGGCTTCAGGCTCAAAGTGGGGAAAACTAGGGATTAATGTCATTTGGTAGGTTTTGAAGGCCTACAATCCTTTCCCATACCAAACATTACTCAGGATTTCGCCTCGAAAACATTCAGGCCAAGTTCTAGATCAACAGTGCGATGCAATTGAATTTTGATCTAAAAGCTCACCACACAATGCACATGAAATCATGAGGTCGGTTTTATTCTTATCTTGAATGCATGCAAGAGAATTTTCAAGCATCACAAAAGTATAAATGAGAGGTACCAAAAGAATCTATTGTTTATCACTAAGCCAGCATTTTTCATCATATCG
>NW_006241567.1:0-1337 GCF_000226075.1 Solanum tuberosum
AAATGTTATTTTTTAATTAAAAAAAATAAATTAAAAATTAATATTTTTTCTTAATTTTTTTTAAAAATAAATAAATTTTTCAATTTTTTTAAAAAAATAATCTTAATTTTTTAATCTTGTATTTAAATTCATTAATACACATTTTTTTTATCGGAACTTTTTTTTTAACCTACATTCATTGTTTTTTCTCTTTTATTTTTCTATTGATTTTATTTTCTTTGTCTTACAATTGGTCAAGGTGCATCATTGCATCCTTAAATTTTCTTTAAGTGTTTCATAAGATGTGGAACCACATTCTTCATTGAAACTCATTTTTATTAGTATTGTTTTAAAGGAAGATTTATGTTTGTCTTTAACTATCTCAAAAAGATATGAAATCATATTCTTTAATGAAAATCCATTATATTCACAGTTAATTTGTTTAAGAAAATTTTAAATTTTATACCCATCTACTGTTAGAGGCATATATTCGTCCATTGTACATTTAAGGCAACTATTTTTTCCCTTTTCACTCTTTCTGTTCATTTTTTAACACCAAGAGTTAATATAAATTTGACACATTGTGATAATATAAATATGACTTAAATTTTTTTACTTTACCACCTAAATATTTAGCATCTCCTTTAATTTCAATAGATAAGAATAAACTAAATATAGCAAGCATAAAACATATTTACTTTCAAAAAAAAAAAAACTTTAAATTGTCTAAATCACAAGTTTAATATTAGCGTGATGAGGCACTTTTCAATGTATCAAGAATCACGATACTGAGAATTAAGACAAAGTAGCTTAGAAAAATAACAACAAACAACAAAACAAAAAATAAAAATGCTAACATATAATATAAGAATGATTCAACAATTTACAAAGAAATGAAATAAAAATTATAATGGTGTCAAGAAATGAACCTTTTGCGGAATAGAAAACTCCCTTGCCTTATTCAAGAACGATACTTTTTGAGTAAAATCTCACCGAAACTGGAGTGTCGATCGAAAACTCAACGAGAACCTCAAACTCACACCTCATTTTGTGGCATTCATGATAATTTTGGTAAAAGCTAAAGCTTGAGGGGTGTAAAAGGGCTGTGTTCATACTTTTCATACATTTTTTTTTAACCATTGAAAATAAAACTTACCTTGAAATGTGGCTCTATTTTTTGTAGTTTACAAATATTTTAAAATAACTAACTAAAATAAGATAAAAATCAAAATATTTAATTCAAATATAAATGGAATATTTAAGCCCTAAACTTTGTATAAAACATCATATTCGATAAAAAATTACATGTCTAGAACACACACACACCTATATATATATATATATATATATATATATAT
>NW_006241568.1:0-1337 GCF_000226075.1 Solanum tuberosum
AACCAACTCTATTTAAAGAAATCTCATGATGTTGGATTGTCATGCTAACACAAAATAACAAAGGTTGCCGAAATAAAGGGGCAGACATAATCATTTTAGCAAAGAAAGAAAGATGACGTATCTCAAACAATTAAACAAAATCACATTGGCACTCAACCATACATATTAACAAGAAAAACACAAATGGGCATGATCATATATAACCTTTGTATAGAGTAGCATTGTTAGGCAGTGACATCAATTAAAGTAAACACCAAGTTAAAATTAGGATAGATATTTTCAGATTTTTAACAAAATAGGAGAGCTATTCCCTGGAAAGAATGCGAGTGACCTCAGTTGGATCGACACATCGCAGTAAAGAAATTACTAGTGACAACATAAACTAAGACCGAAATGATATAAGCAACAACTCGACTAGATGAAAAGAGGGGCTAAGCCTAACTGCTAAGCAAATCCCAAACAACATTTAACAAATTGCCACAATAAGCGAAGGACCGAAGCTGACTGCCTAGACAATCATGCCGAGACAAGGAATTTCATGCTTTCAAACTATCAGAAATCTAAATACAAGGAGATTCATGGACGTATGCATGCATAAAGACAGTAAAATTCAAAGGACAGTAATCACAGTCACAACAAAATCAACTCATATTATGAACAAATGACTAACAAATAATCCGGCTTCAAGAATATGAAGATATAAAGAGAGCACGATGCATATTAGACAAACAACATACTTCATGAGTTGAACCCGAAGTGACATAGACACTGTTCGAATGACTCAAGAAAGACGGGAATAAAATACGAAATTCGGCTAACCATATTAGAAATCCACGACAATAGATAGGAATAACAGAAAATTATAAACAAGAGCACAATGAAGCAGTAAGGAGGACAAAACAGCATAATCAACATAATCCAAGTCCGAACCACATGAACATCCAAGCCATTTGGAACAAACAAGAAAGAATTCAATCAACTTTAGAGATTCAAAGCATATCAATGGTCTTAAATACCAACACCATAACATTGAACTCCCGTTCACTGTCACGATTTGACGAAAAGCAAAACTAAATAAAATTACACTAACGGGAAGGGCTAAATGCACTCAAAATAAAATTTACGGCAAGCATCAAGCATACAACACAAGAATCTCATCTCGAAGACTAAGAAGAGCCAAAACATCATAAAAGAAAAAAGAATTTTACCTTTTCGAGGGCAGCGACTGAGGACCACGCGAGCAGAGCCACGACCCTCCAACCACAAGACTTCGAATACGAAGGAAACCAGGGCAAAATCTCAAATCCCAAACGAAAATCGAAGAAACCGATGGCGAA
>NW_006241569.1:0-147 GCF_000226075.1 Solanum tuberosum
TCTTAAGGTTTAGGGTTTACACTTAGGGTTTTTTGTGGTTATAAGTTTAAGGTTTACAGATATTTAGGATTTATGGTTTAAATCTTATGTTTTGTAGTTGTTTTAAATGGTTTTTAGGGGTTTTATAGGGTTAGAACGATTTAGGGT
>NW_006241569.1:289-604 GCF_000226075.1 Solanum tuberosum
TTTTTAGGGCTTGGGGATTTGGGTTTTTTAGGTTATGGTTTTTAGGGTATTATAGGTTTAGGGTTTAGGGTTTCTTACAGTTTTAGGTTTAGTATTTAGCGTTTTAGGTTAGGGTTTAGGGCTTAGGGCTCATGGTTATTTATGTTCTATGGTTTTATGTTAAGGGTTTTATCAAAGTTTTTAGGGTTTAGGGCTTTGGATTTATTAGGTTTAGGATTCTTATGGTTTTATCTGTTTAGGGTTTCTGGATTATGTTTTTTTTTTTGTTTTTAGGGTTCAACATATAAGATTTAGGGCTTAATAGGGTTTAGAGCT
>NW_006241569.1:1236-1336 GCF_000226075.1 Solanum tuberosum
ATTTAGGGTTCAGAGTTTAGGGTTTTTTAGGTGTTGTATGGTTTCATTTGGGTTTATAGTATTTAAGGATTCTTAAGGTTTAGGGGATATGGTTTCTTAG
>NW_006241570.1:0-1336 GCF_000226075.1 Solanum tuberosum
GCCCACTCTTAATTCAAAAAATTGTATTTTTGGGCCTAAGCCCACTTATTTACTATTATTTGTTAGTTCTCAGGACAGGTGAAGGAACTGGGCCTAAGGCCCAAAATAAAGATATCTATTTTTGTTAGATAAGGACAGGTACCATCGATTTAAATGGGCCAAAGGTCCAGAACAAAAATGGGCCCAATTACTGGTCCAGGCGGACAGAAACCGGATTTGGGCCCAACCCTCTTTCCCTCCTTACTTTACTGTGTTTGTTTTGTTGTTAGTATTCGTCGTTAATCTTAGGGTCGAAAAGTTCAAATCCCCGAGAGACGCTCATTTCGTTTTAACAATGTAACTAAATCGATCATCTTTTCAAAAGACTTAAAAGAGTAAATTTTGAGAAGTATCTCACTTAGAGCATAGGTCAATATTTCCCTTTTTAAAACAATTCTAACTATAAAAAATGTTCAAATTAAGTTAAACAAATTTAGCCAAATAATTAATTGTCGGATAGCCACATTAGTGGACATTCTAGGTGCTTTTAAAAACCTTCCTACAATGTTAATAAGAACCTCGAACCTTTTTCAAGTTTTCACTAGATTCCTGTTTTAGTCTTGTGAAAATGAATAGTTTTCTTGATTTTTCTTAAAAATTAAGTGGCGACTCTTAACTAGTCTAAATTACATTTTCCTAATAAAACAGTGAGAAAGACACAGACCCTATCTTATTTGAATTACAGGCAAAATGTTCATAAGCAGTGATGGCTTTAGAACAAGGGGGAGATGGTGTTTTAAGGTATCAAGGTGGATTGTGGGATTGGTTTCAAGGATAATTGAGATGATTACCTATCTTACATGGAGTTGCTTACAACAATAGTTACTATTCTTAGCATCCAAATAGATCCTTACGAAGCTCTTTTATGGGAGAAGATGTAGATCTCATATTGGATGGTTTGAAGTTAGTGAAGCAAGGTTGATATATCTAGAGTTAGTTCATCAAGCTAAGGAGAAGATGAAAGTGATTCAACAGAGTTTGAAAACGGTACAGAGTCGTCAAGAATCCTACATTGATGTTAGGAGAAAGACGTTAGAGTTTGAAGTAAAAGATTGGGTATGTTTTGAAAATTCAACCATGAAAAGAGTCATGAGAAGGAACCAATTTGTTGAGAAAGCTACTTGGGAAGCCGAAGAGGACATGAAGAAGAGATATCCACATCTCTTTGAATTCGAAGGAAGTGTAGATCAAGGTACTAATTTCCCTCCTAGTGCTCTTTGAATTATAGTGAGCATGTAGTTGTCGTTGGTGTTTGCATGGTTGCTTGTTGGGTATTTGAGTTTGATTTACACCCTTA
>NW_006241571.1:0-1334 GCF_000226075.1 Solanum tuberosum
GGATCGTTTGACCTTGAAAATGGACCGTTTTGGCCATTAGGGCCAACATGCTCCATAGCAATTGTCTTAACGGACGGCCATGACAATTTTTCACAAAAAAGAGATCAGAATTTTGGATCACGAAAAATCCATGGACTATAGCACACGAATATCGTAAAATGGGGGGTTTACCTTTTCCGGGGATCGTTTGACCTTGAAAATGGGTTGTTTTGGCCGTGAGGGCCAACTGGTTCCATAACTAAGGTCTACACGGACATCCATGTAAACTTTCGGCAAAATTGATGTAGGAATATAGGATCATAAAAGAAGATGGTGAACTATAGCACATGAAAATCGATAAAATAGGGGGTTTACCTACACCGGGGATCGTTTGATCTTGAAATAGGCCGTTTTGGCTGTGAGGGCCAACTGGCTCCATAGCTAAGATCTTAACAGACGTCCACAAAATTTTTTGGCAAAAATAAGGTTGGAAATCCAGATCACCAAAAAATCCATGGACTATAGCACACGAAAATCAGCAAAATGGAAGGTTTACCTTCTCCGGGGATCGTTTGACTTTGAAAATGGGTCATTTTGTCCATGAGGGCCAACTGGATCCGTAGCTAAGGTCTTAACGGACGTCCACGAAAAATTTCGGCAAAAGTCGAAATTCTGGATCACCAAAAATTACATGGATTATAGCACACGAAAATGGGAAAAATAGGGGGGTTTACCTTCTCCAGGGCTCTTTTGACCTTGGAAATTGGACGCTTTGGCCTTGAGGGCCAACTGTCTCCATAACTAAGGTCTTAACGGATATCCATGAAAAGTTTCGGCAAAAATGAGGTCAAAATTTTAGATCACCAAAAATACATGAACAATAACATATGAAAATCGGCAAAATGGGGGGGGGGGGTTTACCTGCTTCGGGGATCGCTTGACCTTAAAAAAGGGACGTTTTGTCCGTGAAGGAAAACTTGCTCCATAGCTAAGGTATTAATGTAAGTCCACGAAAAATTTCTGCAAAAATGAGGTTGAAATCCAGATCACCAAAAAGTCCATGGAATATAGCACATGAAAATTAGCAAAATAGCGGGTTTACCTGCTCCGGGACTCGTTTGACCTTGTAAATGGGACGTTTTGGCCGTCAGGACCAACTAGATTTATAGCTAACGTAATGAGGTCGGAATTCCAGATCACAAAAAAGTCCATGTACTATTATAGCACACGAAAATAGGCAAAATGGAGGGTTACCTGCACCGAGGATCGTTTGACCTTGAAAATGCGATGTTTTGGTCGTAATGGCCAACTGGCTCCATAGGTAATGTCTTAACGGACGTCCACGAAAAATTTCG
>NW_006241572.1:0-1334 GCF_000226075.1 Solanum tuberosum
CTTTGTTTGTAAATTAAATCCGTCAACTGAAGAGAAAACACTGTATATAATCTTGTCACGCTTTGGAACCGTGACATCTGCTGAAATTATTAGAGATCACAAGAATGGGGATAGTCACTGTTATGCTTTCATCGAGTTTGAGGACAAGGAGTCCAGTGAGCAAGCTTATTTTAAGATGGATAATACTCAAATTGATGATCGAAGGATACGAGTTGATTTCAGTCAGAGTGTAGCAAAGTTATGGTCCGAATATCTACCTAGAAACCAAAGAGGCAGTGTCCGTTTCAATAATGGCTCAGTTGATACCATCAACAGAAAAAAGAAGAGAACAAGCAGCATGGCGGAGATGGTAACTCAAAGTACTCAAAATTTCTGAGAACAAGAAAAGAGACAAGAAAGCACAAAGGGAGAAAACACCAGCAAATAACAAAGCCACGTTAAGGCTGGTCAAATAGATTCAATTACGCTTATTATGTCATTCACACTTTTTATCCATGTCATTCCGCATATAACAATGTGTTTGTATTGACATTGACTTGTTTTATCAGAATGGTCCCACTATTTTGCTCACCATTTGAATCTCTAATTTGCAATTTGCTTTTGTACCGTCTTCCCGTTATTGATGTGAATATCGTCTACACCCTGCTTGAACTTTGATGTGCTTAATATAAGCATTAACACAAGGTTACTTGTTTAGGTGATACTTTTAATTGGTTTTGAGAGTAGTAATGATATAAATAATGAAACCTTCATGGTGATTGGTGTCTTCTGACTCTTGTATCTGTAAATTCTAGATTTACCTCTTGTTTTATTTTTAAGTTTCTTGCTGAATGTCAATTCTGTTAATGGTTTGCTCAGACCAGAAATGCTTTATCCGGAACATACTCTGCCCCGCAGAGGTCGGCCAGTTCAGCTGCTATATTGGTTGATGATCTAACAATGATGAGGGATAGGGGAGGAAATTTTGTGCTTCCACGAGCAGATGTCATGAAATTAAGAGACCGTCTTAGAAATGAAGAACTGGCTGCTGGTTCAATTTTCTGCAGATTAAGAAATAGGACACTTAGGCATGAAGCAACTAGCGATGTAGGTCACCGAAGAGAAATGTGTGTCCATGCTCGAATTCTGGCTTTAGAGGAAGCTATTGATACTGAATGGGTTTACATGTGGGATAAGTTTGGCGGTTACTTGCTTCTCTTATTTGGTTTGACTGCTAAAGCTGAGAGGATACAGGTAACTATGCGTTGCAAACTACTTGTCTGCATTTTAGCTTCTCTATCTTCTTCTTCTTCTTCTCATTTCCCTTTTCCCCTTTATGCTGAACATAGCATGCT
>NW_006241573.1:0-1333 GCF_000226075.1 Solanum tuberosum
TTTAGGGACTATTTTAGACCTAGTGTGATAGTTTAGGAACCATTTATGTCATTTTCTCATGAAAGGTGCCCAAGCCCAAAAGAACAAATCAAACCACACAACAATCCGCTTAATGGAGAAGTCCAAACACAATAGTACTTATTGAACTAGGGTTCGCTAATATTTTTAGAAAAAAATTATCTAATTAGGTAAAATTTGTAACTTATTTATTAAAAATAGTTACAGTTAAAAAATATTATATAATAAAACAATATTTTATTATATAGTAAATTAATGGTATTCTAAGGTAGTTCCTAATTTAACTCATATTAAGCCTACGTTTAAGGCACACACCATTCTCTCTCCAATTTTCAGAATATTTCAAAATAATAATAATAAAAAATCTCTCATTCAATTCCCTCTTTCATTAGTTCTTCAATTTTCACTCTCCCGCTTCTCTGTCATCAAAAGGTGACAATTTATTTCAATTTTTTTCCAAAAATTGGAAAAAATCTCCCAAAAGATTTTCACAATAATCCCATTGATTCATGTATGTATCGATTACGATTTTTTAAATGTATTTTATCGATTTGTATTTGCTTAAATCTTTCTATATATTTGTGTGTTTAAGTGCGCGTTTAGTAATTTCTCCTTTTTCGATTAGGGATTTGCCAAGAAAAACCTTAAAGATTCCCCTCTAATGGCTGATTTAAAGAGGACTACAAGAGGTATCCCATATAATCATCAATTTTTTAGTGATTTTTCCTCTTTTGATCTATGCATTATTCAAGGACCAGTCGATAATGTAGGCGGCTAAATGGTGGAAGAGAGCAGATCTAGGCTTCTACATGACCCTATCTGCATGCAAAATCTTCCTCAAGTATAAAATAGAAACATCATCAAGAGTAAGGACACAAACAATGAAAAGAAAAGGAAAATTATAGGCAAGTCATCTACCATGTAGCGAAGTCGAAAATGTTGATGAAGATCAAATAGTGAAAGAATAACTTCCTGAACGTACAATTGATGAAGAGGTATTTACTTCTCTTTCTGGAAATTATCATTAAATTCTAATTTTAATTTATTGTATTATCATTGTAGCTATTTATGCGATTACATGTTCAATTGAATCGAATTATAAGTTAAAACCCCAACAAACAAATTTTGTATTCATACTTGATTTGTATTCTTATTTTTTTGATCTTCAAGATGTTGTTTTGGGGAATAAAGTAATTGTAATTTTATTTGTTATGAACATTGTAAGTCTTTATGTGTATGTATTCAATCCAATACGTATGCCTATTGAATTTGTCTAGTTGTATCCCCCCCCCCCCCCCCCCCCCCCCCCCCCCCC
>NW_006241574.1:0-1333 GCF_000226075.1 Solanum tuberosum
AAAAAAATATTGTCACTAAATGTCTTTTTTTGCTGCAATCAATAATGTATGTGAGAAAATGGAATTTACTGTACATATTCACGATGATGGAGAAAATGATCAAAATGGTCCTTTAATATGTAGGTGTTGGTCTATTTTTGTTCTTGATATATTCACTTTAAATGATATGGTCCTTGACAAAAAAAAATCACTTTTTTTCTTACATTATCGATCTGTTAGGATGCATATATGAAAGAACCAAAATAAACTAACCTCAATATATTAATTATTAAAAAGAATCATTTTGACCATTTTCTTGAAGATGATATGTATAATTAAATTCTCTTTGAACTCATTACTATTTTATATAACCAGATTAAGGTGACCTACAACAACAATTATTTTTTATGAGTACATCGATTTAATTATCTTCAGCTCACATTCACTAATTTATACTAATTCTTTACAAAATACACGAGTACCTTTTATTTGCAAGAAATTAAACTTTGTGGCAACTCTAGTGAAATTATTGGACTAATTGAGTAAATATTACAGGTGGCTATGGAACTTTAGAAGAGCTGCTTGAAGTCATTGCTTGGGCTTATCTTGGAATCCATGATAAACCGGTAATTAAATTTCTAAGTTCCTTTAATCAGCTTAATTAGAATTTTTTCCCCCGTGATTAACAGTAATTTGATTGAAATAATATTAATGCAGGTAGGATTATTGAATGTAGATGGTTACTACAATTCCCTCTTGACGTTTATTGACAAAGCAGTGGAGGAAGGATTCATCTGCCCTAATGCCCCCCAAATTTTTGTATCAGCTCCTAATGCCAAGGAACTTTTAAATAAACTCGAGGTAAATGATATCAGAGTCGGGTACATTTCTGTTTTGAGTTTTTAATCCACGCCCCAGTACTTGAGCCTGGGTGTGAAGGGGAAGTGATATGGGGAAAAGTTTCATATTAGTTGGAAAATTAACTGGTGATTTGTATTCTGTAAGCTTAGTCAGTCCACCCTGAAGAACTGACTTTTGGGGTTGAGTTGGACTCAAGTACTATCATATCTTTATGATTTGATTAATTCTGATTCATGTTGCGTTTATTATTGATATATCTGAAATACATGTATATTACTACCATTTTTCAGGGGTATTTTCCCAGTGATGAATCAAAACTTAATTGGGAAAATGAGAAGTCAGAATATTCCTCCAAGATGATTCTCCATGCCACCTCATCATGAGAAGACTAATTTTAGAACAATCAAGAATGTATAACTTATTTTTCAGTTGTTTTTTCTTACTAATAAAGTTGGAAACTGAGATGACTATTTCTCTCAATTATGGCCAAGTG
>NW_006241575.1:0-1332 GCF_000226075.1 Solanum tuberosum
ATGTCAATCTCATTATAACTATAGTCATTATTATCTACGACTATAACTATTCTTTCAAAATGATTTTCTATTTTTTTTTATTTTTTGCTGTTATCTTATGTTTTGTTGTTAAAACATACAAGTTTTTACATCTACTTTTATGGTTCGATATTTCTTTAATATTATTTATGTACTTTTTAGGTATAGAAAGCTTTATCATAATATTCTTTTTTCAAGGGTATTAATCTGATTATTTCTTTTATATTTTCTAGAATATATTCTATTTATTGTATATCTTGGGTTCTTGATACCATTTTTTGGGGGTACGGAGTTCATATGCTTTTATGGTTCGATATTTCTTTAATATTATTTATGTCCTTTTTAGGTATAGAAAGCTTTATCATAATATTCTTTTTTCAAGGGTATTAATCTGATTATTTCTTTTATATTTTCTAGAATATATTCTATTTATTGTATATCTTGGGTTCTTGATACCATTTTTTGGGGGTACGGAGTTCATATGCTTTTATGGTTCGATATTTCTTTAATATTATTTATGTACTTTTTAGGTATAGAAAGCTTTATCATAATATTCTTTTTTCAAGGGTATTAATCTGATTATTTCTTTTATATTTTCTAGAATATATTCTATTTATTGTATATCTTGGGTTCTTGATACCATTTTTTGGGGGTACGGAGTTCATATGCTTTTATGGTTCGATATTTCTTTAATATTATTTATGTACTTTTTAGGTATAGAAAGCTTTATCATAATATTCTTTTTTCAAGGGTATTAATCTGATTATTTCTTTTATATTTTCTAGAATATATTCTATTTATTGTATATCTTGGGTCATTTCGACCATTTTTCGGGTGTACGGAGTTCATATGCTTTTATGGTTCGATATTTCTTTAATATTATTTATGTACTTTTTAGGTATAGAAAGCTTTATCATAATATTCTTTTTTCAAGGGTATTAATCTGATTATTTCTTTTATATTTTCTAGAATATATTCTATTTATTGTATATCTTGGGTTCTTGATACCATTTTTTGGGGGTACGGAGTTCATATGCTTTTATGGTTCGATATTTCTTTAATATTATTTATGTACTTTTTAGGTATAGAAAGCTTTATCATAATATTCTTTTTTCAAGGGTATTAATCTGATTATTTCTTTTATATTTTCTAGAATATATTCTATATATTGTATATCTTGGGTTCTTTGATATATTTCTATATTTTCTTTTATTAGGTCTCCTAATAAGGTTATATTTTCAATAGTTGCTTGCCAATATTGGAGGTATTCACAGTTTATCTGTCACGCCTCAAATCCAATTAAGACGGACAGGC
>NW_006241576.1:0-1331 GCF_000226075.1 Solanum tuberosum
CCTACTAAGAATAATCTCATTCGAGGACGAATGTTCCTAAGGAGGAGATATTTTAACACCTCTCTATTTGAAATAAATAGCAACAACTAGAATTAGAAATAGTCATCTTTTTGGAAAGAATGAAAATCTGGAAAATTGGTTAAGTTATGTTTAATTTGAGTTTTTGTCAACTTCAAACGACCATAACTCCTAGCTCAGGATGATTTACGTGAGCTACAAGATACCATAGGAAATATATTTGGATTAAATTACCAACGCCGCCGAGTTTTCTCAATTCTGAATTCGTATGAAGGAGATATGTCCATTTTAAGTTGGGCCGTCTAGATAAGGAAAGTGAAAACCGGATTTTAGAAGGCAATTATGGTCTTTTGCATACCCAATTAATTAATTTCGTTTTTGCTAATTAAGATGGGGTCTAAACTGATTGGAATGAATTTTGTCTTTTGAAATTTGAGTTAGGATTTTGAGAGAAGAGAAAAGAAGAGGAGAAAGAGGAGTAGAAACAAGGAATCGTCAAGCTCTTGAAGCTAAGATCCTGGATTTCGTCAACGGGTGATCCCTAGAGGTATGTGAGATCACATAGCATTGTGTTAGTGCACCCACGCCCCAATCATGATTCAATTCAGCGTAATTGTGTTCTTGAAAGAAAAAAATATGAGATCTTGAGTGTGTTTAAGTTCTTGTGGGTTCTTGTTGTTGGAATTGTTGAGAAGTTTCTTGAGTTTGATTTATGAAATTAGGTGTGATTTTGAGTAGATTCTTACATATATTGGTGATATAGTTGAATCTAAGTATTTGGGAAAAGAACTAATCGAATCTAGAAGGTTTAGAGTTGAAAAATGAGCAAGAAAATTCGTCAAAAACCTAGGGAGGGGGCTGGGGCGCCGCGCCAGCCAAAGCACCCCAACCCAGCTTCTGAAATTCACCCTCAGGCGCCCCACGCCACTTAGAGTGCCAGGGACGCCAGGTCTTCCACCTTTTCCCACTTCTTTCCGTGTAAGTTCCCTAGCAACGTACCTAAGTTTTCTAGTTGATTTCTACACTCTAAAGTACATCTAAACATCATGAAGTCATCCATAAACATGGGATCATGAGCCTTGAATCCACAATTCAATTCAAGGAAAGTTAAGAGTCAAGTAAAGAGAAGTTCATAGAGTCTTCCAAAAGTCATTTACAAATGTTTTAAATTTGTTTTAAGGCTTGAGTTTTGAGTTGAGTAAAGAATAAGAGAAAAGTTAATTTCTTCAAAAGATTATACGGGAACTAAGTATTCCCAAGAATTGAAATGTTTAAACATTTAAAAAAGAAGGAAAACACCGATTTCCAAAAGA
>NW_006241577.1:0-1331 GCF_000226075.1 Solanum tuberosum
GGCAACCGATCCAAGTTAGTGTGTCCGAACGCGACACATGATCAATTCAACAAGCCACAATCACATTCACACGTATATTCTCAAATCATACAATCAAATCATGATTCATGGCATTCATCATTCATCTATCTCCTTTACAACTAGTGTGATCAATAATGCAACATTTGCATATATACACGTATTACAACAAAGCAAGAACAAACATATATCACACAATCATGAAATCACAACCATCACCTAGCCCTAGTTCATCGTCTAAGGATTCTTCCTAGGATTTAATTATCTCTTATTCGGTGCATGAAGGCCTACACATAAATCCTACCATTGATTTACATTATATTACGCACTGAGCACAGATTTATAACTACTCAATTAATAAAACATAGCCTACCTGGGAGCCAAGCAGCTGCACGGGGTTTTGTTTTCGATTGTTATTTTCGGACTTCGTGACAATGATCTTGATCAGAAATCCACAATCCATCGATCTCCTTACACTAGAAATATCATTCTCCTTCTTTCCCAAGCTTAGAGCAGCTTTTTGGGGGTTTCTAGGGTGGTTTATGTCTAAATTAGGTATTTTAGGAAGAAGGAAAAAATAAGATTTTGCGTTAATTACATTATATTTCGCCTATCCCGCTCTGGCACCAGCTTACCCCGCCGTGGTGCCACAGTCCTAGCGGCATCTAGCCCGCCTTGGCGGGATAATGGCCGAGTAATTTTCCAAAATTTTTCTTTTCCTAAATAACGACGGTTAGGGTCGTTACAATATATTTAAAAGTTATAGTCTAATTTATATGAACAAATATTTTTTTATATTTAAGACAATAATTATTTTTTAAATGTCTATTCGTTCAACGCTAATTATTGTCTTAACTATACATATAATTTGTTAGAAAAAAGAAATTTTAAAGAATGTAAATAAGACTATATGTTCTATAATATTTCATAGTAAAGTACGAAATTATAATTATATTTCCATCCTTGTAAAACAAAATTAATGTCTAAGTTATATTTTTTTTATTATTAATATATACCATTAAAAACATTTAGAGGACTGGGTAGTGGGCTTGTGGCCTAGTGATTTAATACATGGGAATCATTTAGTCCCAAGTTTAAATTTCAGTAGACAAAAATATTAAGTGATTTTTTTCCATCTGTCTAAGTTTAGATGGACAAAATTACCTGATAAGATTGAATCTAAGAGCAAGGGATCATGAAATTACTTGATTTCTCGAACTATTTAGTGTTTGTGAATAGTAAGAAGAATGAAGTAAATGTTGCTAGCAGTGCTCTTGTGGAATTTCCCAGCTGCACCCAAGAAGCTGTGATTG
>NW_006241578.1:0-1330 GCF_000226075.1 Solanum tuberosum
AGGCAAGACACGGAAATGACCATGAGGGTCATTACAAATACATAATAGAACTCACCTTAACTACGATAGCAAAAACAGCCGGCAATTTTGTGAAGCTTGTGAGGAGAAATTCTTAATCCTATTTCGGTTGCTCCTGAGTGAGAGAGTTGAGCTGTGTTTAGTACTCCATCAGGTTTAGTTAAATGGTTACATTACGCGTGTTCTATGTACAAGAAAAAAGTACACGTGGTTTAGGATCCTACAATACATGTGTTTTATGGAAAGGATAAAGTAGTACAATTTATGTTGCTTTTTGTACCACTCTTTTATGCTGGTGTTTGTACATCACAGATGTCCTTTCTAAATAAGGGTAATAATAATAATATATATAAATATTGGTTCAATAATTGGATATATTCTTATAAATATCAAATATAAAAAGAAATACATATCAAATGTCATACTAAATATAACAATATTAAAATTACGATATCAATCAAATAATTCGTTTTCTATCGTATAATCTCTGTTTGCATGGACAAATATTTCTTAAGTTGGGGTGTGGATATCTACTTCTATTTATTACAGGAAATGGATGCATGATTCATGATTTTCGTTCCTCGTGAATCATGATTTTTGCAACCTATGAGTCATATATTTTTTTATTGTATATATATCTCAAAAAGAATATCATATTTTTTTATTTTGAATTTTTTTAAAAAAATTACTTATTTTATATTTAATGAGATGAGTTATAGTCATGTAAATATTTGTAGTTTGTTTTAAATTATACAAGTTTTAGAAATATTTCATTCTTTTTTAAAATTTGTATCGTTCAGTCAAACATCGGCACATAAATTGAGATGAAGGGAGTAACAAGCAAAATTATTTGGCGAAACAAACACTTATAATGCAGCTTGTTTGCAACAAATTTTAAAAGTGACAGAAAATAAACTACAATCACAAATAAAATATGAAGTAACATGATTTTATTGATAAATAGTGCGGGTATAATTCTGTTCCGTCCTTGATTCTTCTATTATAAGATTTATTCATGATTCGAGCACCGCATATTTCTCAAACTAGGACGATTTGAGTTTGATCTCGTTATGAATATTTCATGAATTTACGGAATGTTTGAGATGTCTTTATAAAGGGAATATAGTACCCTTTATACAAGTATAAACTGTGGTTTAGGGCTGAGCAACCTCCAAGAATCCTAATTGGATTTGAACACTCCTTCTCGAATCCAACTCGAATTGAACACATTCTATAGAGCCCCGCAAAATTTCAATGTCTACATGGCCACTTAACCATCAAGTGAAGACATGTCATAGATGTATGATGTAAT
>NW_006241579.1:0-1329 GCF_000226075.1 Solanum tuberosum
TATCAGTAGCTGCCCAACAATATCACCACCCAACTTGCAATCCAATTTTGAAACATGCATGTCATTCCATATCTCACACATGAATGAGTATGGTAAGTACGTACGATTGAAATTTCTTTATTTTTAGTCAAAAAAGTCTTTGTGGCGAACAAAATGAAGAAAGTAAGATCGAGATGGTTCAAACATGTGAAGATGAAGTGCGTAGATGTACCAATGAGGAGGTGTGAGAAGTTGGCTATAACAGATTTTAGAAAAGGTAAAAGTAGGCTGAATAAACACTAAAAGGGAGGTGATTAGATAGAACATGATATAAAAAATGGGTCACCGAAACCTGTGGTCATCAACAAAACTCGATATATTATTTGTATAATTCTTAAAAGATATCAAATATTAAACAAAGGAACCATGATTGCCCACCCAACTTGTAATCCAATATTGGTTCACATCATCTTATATCTCGCACATCAATAATATTGAGCACACTGAAAATCTTATCTTAAGAAAATATTAAAATAATATTAGATGACAATCTAATATTTTATCGGTAAACGTAATCATACATGTCATAAATGAGCAATCTAACGTCGTCCGAAAGAGTTATTTCACGATATATTTGAACAATTTTCATTTATAGGGACAAATTTATATGATAGCTTACAAAAATAACATTTAAATCAGTTGCGTGGTATGCATGATAATTAAAAATTTCTTTATCCTTAATTAATAAGAAGTTTCAATTTTGAGTCACGTAAATAGTAAACTTTTTGGTACGTACAATTACTAACCTTCCTTAGTGCCTTATTTGATCGTTATTCAAATTCAATTTTTTATATAGAAAGTTTGCTCTAAGATAGCTTTAATATAACTATTTCAGTTAATACGAGTTCTTTTTACAGCAAGAAAATTCAATTTCTCTCTATTATAACATTTTCCTACCGAAAAATTTATTAAACCGCGTTCAAACAGATCTCAGCTTGTAACATGCATTGACATAAACAATAAATATGAAAGAAATTAAAGTTCATAAAAAAAATATATACATCGTCCATGCCTTCGTAATTACTAAAGATTATAATGCCCATAAAAGAATTAAAGATCCCAAGTTTAGAAAATACATATAAAAATGTTAACATTATTTGACTAGCAAACTTCAAATTAAAGATATCATTTCAAAATCAATTCTTATTTGCCAATCACACATTAAAGTCAACTGCATTTTATTAAATTATTCTTTGTTTATTTTTATTTTTATTTTTATTTTAAAGTAGGGGGAAAGAAGTTGGATGAACAAACAAACAAATTGTGCATGATTTCTTGTTGTAAATATTT
>NW_006241580.1:0-1328 GCF_000226075.1 Solanum tuberosum
AAATTTATTTTTTCTTTATATCTTTTTAAGATACAATAATTATTTGTTCTAAGAGTGTATTTCTTCTTTTCCTGGTAAATATGTAAAAAGAACTTCATTAAAATAACATTATCTTTTAGACAAATATAAAAATACAATCAAAATATTTATTCTAGACTTTTTATAATAAATTTAGCCAGAAAATAACTGATTGAGAAGGTAAAAATATTTATTTTATTCTTTAAAGACGTCACATGAATAAAGTATCAGCAAAACAGCACATGTAACACATTTTCGTTAGGTGCCAGCATTTAAAGGGGATCATATACACTTTCAGCTTCTCTCTTGTCATTTTGTGAGAAATAATAGCAAAGCAATCAATATTTGTGACATCGGATTCCAATCAACTTATTTGTTCTAATTTATTTCTAGCATTTTACATCCACATTAATTATCACTCATTCATTACCACAAAATGCCATATCACATCTTTTAAAGAGAGAATAATTGAAAATTCAGCGATCAATTATTAGTTTCATTTTTAAATTATTGTCAAATTTAAAAATATCTTTTAACTTGACTAGCTATATTTAAATACACTCATAATCTTGCAATATGAGTTAAATACATCCTTAGATTCTTGTAAAAGTTATTTTCAATACTTCTCTCATTTTTTTATTAAGATAGAGTCTCGTGCTTTTAAAAAAGTTTGAGATCACTTGTTATGTCACGTGACAGATCAAGGATGTATCTAAGTTTAGTTAGTCAAGTTCAGAGGTGATTTCAATATTTTTTTTATTATTATTTACGCATGTTTGATTGGTTAAAATATTTGAAAAATAATTTTTTTTTCACTACTCATTGGAAGTGACTTCCCTAGTAAAAGTAATGTAAATAAATTTTATAAGTGACAATTTAAGTTCATCACACAACATTCCTAATCTCAAGCTAGCAGTGTCTAGTATTCACCAAATTTATCCTTAGTTATAAACGTATCCATAATCATTACAAGCTGATTATAACAAGAAAGTTTACACCACTAACAAAAGCAAGAATTCATGGAAAATAAAGTTGTTGAAGAGAAACAACACATGAATATCCCTCTAATGATCCCTTATAAAATGGGAAACTTTCATTTATCACATAGAGTTGTATTGGCACCATTATCAAGGCAAAGATCTTATGGCAATGTTTTTTTTCAACTACATATGCTATACTTTATTACTCACAAAGAACTACAAAAGGTGGCCTTCTAATAGGAGAGGCCACAGTAATTTCTATAACTGACATAGGGTATAAAGAAGTACCTGGTGTATGGACAAAGGAGCAAGTAGAGGCTTGGAAACCAA
>NW_006241581.1:0-138 GCF_000226075.1 Solanum tuberosum
TATTCCTAAAGTAATATTTTCATTTCCTTGATATATTATAAATTTTATTACTATTTTTTCAAAAGGATTTTTTTTTTTTTTTTTTTTGTTTTTTTATGTTTTTTTTATTAAAAATTTTTGTTTTTATGTGTTTTAGGT
>NW_006241581.1:337-1327 GCF_000226075.1 Solanum tuberosum
ATTTTATCATCTGCTAAGTATATTTCTATGGGTGTATCTATTCCTTCTCTAAAACATGCTTTTATTAGTATTTCTGTTCCTCCTAAATGTACATATTTAATTGGATTTTTAGCCTTAATATCTTGTATTTCTTTGTTTATTATTCATTCGTTTATTATTGGTATTTTATCTTTTCCTTTGGTGTATTTGCAATCTATGATATGTTCTCTTTGACTTACTACAAAATATTCTTCTTTTTGTCGTTTAAACCAGTTTCTTATTATTGATATTTCGAATATTTTTGCTACGCTTAGGTCTAATTCTTTTCCTTTTATTTGTTCAAATATACTATTATCAAATATTATTTTTTGTTCTAAAGATTCTTCGTCTTGGTGTTTTTCTCTAGTTATTATTTGTATATTTGTTTCAGTCATTTGTTATATTATAGAATTCATTGTCTGATTCTATTTCTATATCATTATCTATTTCATTTTCTGATATTTCATATATGTTATCTCACTTTCTAACTCATAACATATGTACTCTATTTGCGTATATTTCTCATCATTTATTATTATTTCTGATATTTGTTTTTTCTTTGGATTTTTAGGTAATTTACAATCTCTAGCTATATGTCCTAATTTTCCACAATTATAACAAGTACACTCCGTTAGTTTTCTTTTTGGTCTATATGGTCTTTTGGTTTTGTAGTTTTTTACATAATATCTTCTTCTTGGTTTTTTATATTTATATTTTGATCTGTATTTTTTATTATATTTCTTTCTATTTTTATAATACCTATCCGTACAACCAAATTGAGGTGCTGTTTTATTTTTGCAACATGCCAACTTTTTACTAATATTTTTTCCATTTTTATTTCTTCTTTATGTTTTTCACATAGTTCCATAAACCATCGTTGCAAGAATTTTATTCTAGCTCCTAAGGTGTCTGTTAATTCTGCTTCATTCCAACTTTTTATTACTTTCGAATTAAAAGGTTCTGGTAATTTTG
>NW_006241582.1:0-1327 GCF_000226075.1 Solanum tuberosum
GACAGCTCAGATATCTATGTGGGCTTATTGATGAGTTTGCAGTTGCATAGGAAGGATTTGATGAGGGCTTTGGATAATACTTATTTATCTGTGGGTACTAATAGTGACAATCTTGCAGCCATGATAAACAAGGCATTCGAGGACACCGAATCAGTTTTTGTGACGAAGAGCTGCCCTATGAAGGTAGGGTGCACAACAAAGCCCTGCACGTCACCATCAAATGTCGAGACAAAGTTATAAATCATGTTTTGGTCGACGATGGGTCCGGTCTCAATATCTGCCCGCTTTCAACCCTCAAACAGCTGAGATTCGACGTGGGAAAGGTTCAACTAAACTAAGTCAATGTGAGAGCTTTCGATGGAGTGCAGAGAGACACGATAGGGGCAGTAAACTTCGGAAATTAGATGGGCCCTACAGAGTTTAACGTGGAGTTCCAGGTGTTGGATATCAACACTAGGTACAACCTGCTTCTGGGAAGACCGTTTATCCATATGATCGGGGTTGTGCCATCTACCTTTCACCAACTGATAAAATTTGTTTGAAAGGACCAAAAATTGGCCATTCATGGTGAGGGGAGTCATTCGGATGGATAGGTATGCACACATCGTTGATAAGGTCTCCTGAGGTTACAATTTTTACACGGTGGAGCTGGTAAATCCCACCGGTGATGACTTTGCTCCACAACCTCCCTTGTCTGCCGTGTACAAGATGATTGCTACCGTCATGCTCTAGAATGGTTTCGAATTAGGTTTCGGGTTGGGGAAGCATTTCCAATGAACTCACAATCGCTCGTGTTTACACACCTTTAATTGCCTCTCAAATTGGTGCGGCTAATGTTGAAGATTGCTTATAATACTAAGTTCATCACAACTTCTTGATTCTACTCTTGGTCCGAATAGATTTTTATTTCAAGAAAAACGGACGACTCAATTAAACAAGGGGACTTGAGTCAAGAACTAACTACGAAGTAAAACGAATAAAAGCACGAAAAGAAAGGCACTAACAAAGAAGTGAATTCAAGAACTAATTTTTCAGCAAGTAGAGTAGTTACGAGTTGAAAATCAGTTTAGGATTCTTGACAACCAACTAGAATCAAAAGAAAGGAACTAAGAAATTAGAACCTGAGATTAGAAACAGTCGTAACATGCGTTTTCCATCGCCAAAACGGTTTGTTTTCTTCGCCTAACGTGAAGTTCAGCTCACCAACTTGAAGATTGACTCACCAAGGCCTGCGCGTATCGGATGTGGCATGCGAGCATCGGGAAAGCGACGTCGGCCAACATAAGGCAGTATCAGGCAAGGCCTTCACGCATCGAACGTGGCATGT
>NW_006241583.1:0-1327 GCF_000226075.1 Solanum tuberosum
AGTTTCTTAATGTCTTAGCTAATACCAAAATCAACTCAAGCTTCGATATTTTATCCAACCCTTTCCTGCATTACCCAAGACCTCACTTTACTTAAATTTTGTTGAGATTGGCCTAGCTTGAAATTTCTATCTCACTACTTTAAGGTTTTCTTACCTAAATTCGTTTACAATTGGTTTAGCTATAATGATAGGAAGGGTCATTACATTGGACAATATATGAAATGAAAGTTGTCTAGCTCAATTCTTGCGAGTCTTCTCAATTTTATAGTTACTATGAGTGGAGTCTTATCATGTAAATAAAAATGATTTTTGAATTTAATGATTAGTTACCATGAGATGTTCTCATAATATCTCAATACCCTCATTATTTTAATAACATAAATCCTATTCCTTGAACAGAAATTAATAGTACCATCATCATGAGATAAATAATTGATCTCGGGCTCCACTTAGACAATTCATATCTCTTAAAATTCTCATCCTTGTACAAAATATTTAAACCTCTAGCTAATATCTCTGCTGGAATAATAAATAGGCATGATGAAAGTGGAATCTCCACTTAAATTTCCAAGATGAATGAAAAAAGTCATGAGATTGTCTATTAATCAGTATTGAGTATCAATTATTTGAAACTAGTCTTCACAGTATGTCAATTATCAGTTTTGGAAACTAAAGTTTTCTTAGGAATTTAATAAAAAAAGGTCTAAGAAATTCTCTCTTATGCCTTTGTCATATCTAGTTTCACCATCTCATTGATATTCTTGTTTTTAGACTTATATTCCTAATTAATTATTGGTCTGATAAGATATTTTCAGTGATGCTTCTGCTTGATAAAACCAGTTTGGTTCTAAAAATTTATAGATTAAAGAATTTCAACTAATCTCTTATGAAGCAGTCTGCAAATTATCTTATTAATGAAAATACCAAGTCCGATAGACTTCAAGTCTTTTAAATCTTGCACATTATCCATTTTAGGAATTAAAATGAAATTAATATGAGTTATAAATTTTGTCCATTCTTATCCACCTAAAAAAATCCTTTACCAATTTTAATCACAGAAATCCTATCCCTTTAATAGAAAACAATAGTACTATCATTATAAGATAAATATTTGCTCTTTGGGATCCACTTAGGCAAATCATTTCTCTTAAATGTATCATCCTCGTACGAACTTTTTAGACTTATAGCTAACTTTTTTGCTCTAATCATGAATAGGTATAACACCTCAGAATTTAGAAAAGGAAGAAAATAATTTTTTGGACTGAAGTCTGGTTTTACAGGTCCCATCTACGGGCCGTAGATGGAAACCGTATGAAAGGGGAAAATA
>NW_006241584.1:0-1327 GCF_000226075.1 Solanum tuberosum
CTTGAGACTTTAATCATAACAATATAAATGAAAAAAAATGCATAATTTTAACACAATTTTTGAGTTTTTGTCTTCACCTTCTCCCCTGACAAATATAAATTCAAGAGTCTTCTTTATCGGGTCAAACTAAAGCATGAATTAAATAATACAATAATAATATAATTGATCCGCTACTTTAACTATAGAATAAAAATGATAACATTGAATTGGGGTCTCGTGAAACAAAAAGGCAGAACTTATATAGATAAAATGAAGGATACCAAAAGATATCTTAAAGTTTTAAATTAATATTTGGAAATTATGAATTTGAAAAGTATGAAAGTTATAGATATTAAGAGAAACAACTAAATAAGTAATTAAATATGAGTTATGAATATAAATATTTTACTATATTAAATTAAAATCTTATAAAATATCTAATTAATTATAGTAATAATCATATCATATTATGCTAAATACTTGATGTGGGAGGTTGTCTATATGCTATACAAATAGAATGTTTAATGATGTTAAAAAGTTTCTCCCTCAAATAAAAAAAATTCCACTAATTTATTACTTTTTTTATTATATAAAGTGAATGAGAAGAATTGTTTCGATGGAAAAAAATCATTAATTTAGTACATTAATTTTCATTACGTGGATCAAAATATTGTTTCATTTATGATTTAGCTGTGGTTATTTCAAGTGTAGATTTTTTTACTTATTGCTCATAGTTATGTCATTTTTTTTATTGTTGATTTCTTCCATCTCCCACATTAATAGTAGATGTTGCACAATCTTTTCATATCTTTTAGCAGAAGGGGAGAAAAAATTAGAGAAAATAATATTCAAATATTGTAGTTATGTGGGTTTAAAAAAAAAATCTGACCCTTTTATTATTTCATTGTGTTAAATAAATTGAAGTAAAGAAATAAAAATAACAAAAGAAAAATAATACAAAAATGAAATTGTTAGCTATGGTGACGGACACATGATTTTTTCAATGCTTATTTTTTTAACATAATCGTTCTTAAAAGAATTGGATAAAAAGTTTTAGTAAAAAAGCAACTTCTAACAACTTTCTATGTTTTTATTTTAAAAAAACTTTCTATGAATATAATTTCTAACAATTTTCTATCAAATATTTTTGTCTTTTAAAGTTTGACTTTGCACCTTCTTATTTTTAGTATTTAGTATAATATAATATAATTATTACTCAGTATTTAATTAATTAGATATTCAATGAAATTTTAATCTAGTGTGAGGATAAAATGGTAATTCAACTTTGAATCTTGGAGCTTCCCACTTTTAGTATAACTAGTTATGGGCACGTGTTTCACATGTGCAT
>NW_006241585.1:0-1325 GCF_000226075.1 Solanum tuberosum
TATTCAACACTCACACTCAGAAGTAATTTAAAAAACAATTAGTGCTCAATGCCATATGCTTGCCCTTATTTTCGTTGCTCAGACTCTCCAAAATAGACTCTAGGATCACTATAGGACTTTGTTGGCTTGTAACGTAGGCTCAGGATCAGGTGTGGTACATTTGGGTGCTGCTTAGTGACTTTTTGCCCTCCTTGACATTACACTAGGCTTTCAACCTCTTTTTGCCCTGTTTTTGCCATCCAATCGTTTTACTTTCTTTCCCTTTATTTTCTTCAACCACGGATGTGACTTCAGGCTTTGTAGCTCCTTTTATTTTATTGTTATTTTATTTTATTTTTCTTTTAGCTTTCAACAAGTCACATCCTTTCTTTTCTATCTTTTCATCATCACTCTTTACATACCCATTTTTCTTTTAGTCCCCTCTTTCAGAGCCACCCTCAACTTATGGATTTTCCATTAGTTGAGGTACACAATACACGATGTCGGGTCAGGGCCAAGATTTGAAGTTACTTTTTACGTTAGCCACCCTCAACTTAGGCTTTTGGCGTAGGTCGAAGTGCATATGTCGAAGGAGGGACCGGGGCCAACATAGTAGATTATGGGAAAGTGAGTTCAGGGTTTAAAAAGAAATGGTTTAATTTTAGGCTCAAATTATTTGGATCAAAGAGAGCATTTATTTCATTTGGTTGGATCCTTCTTTTAGGCGATTTGTGGACTTTTCAGAACAATGGCCTATGATCACTTCCTAACTTCTAGATTGAATTGTCTTAGCAAGACTAACCAGGCAAGTTCTAGTTTTGCACAAAAAATGTTTGAACACTCAACGATTCTCACACACTCTTGGCACATAATTCCATCATCAGGTTATCAGATTCCCCAGTTCAAGTTTCAGCTTAAGTCATGCCCTCAAGTTGGTCCATGATTATGTCATACTCAGAACCAGCACATTCAACTAATCGTAGCCTATAACTTCTAGCATACATCCCAAAATCTGACGGGTATCATTTTTAAGTCATCATGCTTCATTCTGTATCATGCTTCTACACATACAATCCTAAGACATGCCGGTTCAACAAAAAATAAACAATCTCCTGGGGAAAAGAACACAAGCAAGAAAACCCCAAGAGAGGATTCATGAGTTGGGTTACTCAGACTTCACCCTATCACTCACAATCCATTTACCCCACCCCCAACAAAAAATAGATGCAATTGTCCACAATGCATACATAGACAGTAAAAAAGAATGGATTTGAGTGAAGCAAACCTGTGGCGCAAAGCGCCACCGAATCATCAATAGGCAGGGGGATCCGGTTTCCCGGAACCTG
>NW_006241586.1:0-1324 GCF_000226075.1 Solanum tuberosum
ATTGAAGTGAATCTGTTCATACAGAATCTGAACAAGGTGTTGCCCAAGCCATTTTACGTGGGGCAATAGATTTCAAGCGGGAACCCTGGCCAAGTATTTCAGAAGGTGCTAAAAATCTTGTCAGGCAAATGTTAGAGGCAGATCCAAAGCTTCGACTGACTGCAAAGCAAGTACTTGGTATGCTATGTTTCGCAGATGCTTATTAATTATTTGTGGGAAAATCCTTGCCTTTATTGAATATAAATAGATTATAGAACTACTGTATAGCCTAATTAGGCAAGAATCAGCTCTCCCATGTGCTTTGCACATGCTGTAAGACATTCATGCGTTTTATATACTCTACCCATTCCAATATATCTGACATAGATTTTAAGAAAGAAATGATGACTTTTGAAATTTATGGTCTAAATATGGCTATAAAACTTTTGAAACTTGTGACCTTAAACATGCCATAACATTTTTGTGGGTCTTAAAGCTTCTCAGTACGGTAAAATGGAAACGGTAACTTAATTCTTCCCAAGTTTAGAATTGTGTCGTACTTTTTGTAACAAATTTCAAAGGAATGTGAGTCACATAAACTAGAACGGAGGGAGTGTTAGTTAGACAGGCTGAATAGATGACTGTAGAAGGGTCGGTATGTGAGGCATAAGATCACGCCTAGTAAAAACTCCTGCAACTGCATCAACAGGCTAATGATAAAGTAGTTGAGAAAATCGTACAACACTTCTATTCCGTGTTTTGTTCTCTAATTGTAGCTAAAACTATTGAAAGCATACGATGACACCTAATAACAAAATCCAATGATGGCATCAACACGCTAATGATCAACCGGTTGAGATAATAGCACACTTCTTCTAAGTAATTTTACCCTCTGAAATTGTACCTAAAACTAGTAAGCATCATTCAGATGCGAAAGAGGGTGCTGTTACCTTCTCTCTACATCTTGGGCGAGCTGTATATATGTATGAGAATATAGATGTAAATTGGCCCATTCAGGATAGTACTGATGAATACAACTGTTTTCTTTTAATTTTACATGAACCCTCCTTTATATTCTTCATTAGAAATTGTTAGATCAATGTTTTTCTTTTGGGAATCTAGTATCATCACATGTTCACATTTAACACAAACCTCAATATTGAGTAATGTTGAATGTGTATGTTGATTAATCATTTTCTAGGTGCCTTTACTTTTGTAATGTTTAGTTGTATGATTTGTGATCATATAATGAGTCTTCCTAGTGTTATAGGCACTAGAACTTATCTTATCAAAACTTTCTAATGGTTTCATTCCTTTTTCTTGCTAAATTTTTGTTTGTGAGATT
>NW_006241587.1:0-1323 GCF_000226075.1 Solanum tuberosum
TAGTCACTGTTGGAATGAGTGTACCCTTTTGAACATAAGCTGCTAGCTAGCTTATCATACCACTGCCTACTAGCTTGCTTTAAGCCATATAATGACTTTTTTAATTTGCAGACCATGCCCTTACCAACCATTGCAAGTCCTTGTGGTAATGTCATGAAGACCTCCTCATTCAAATCACCATGGAGAAAAGCATTATTAACATCTAGTTGATACAAGTCCCAACCCTTTTTAACTGCCAAAGAAATGAGGGTCCTAACAGTAGTCATCTTTACTACAGGTGAGAAAGTCTCATTGTAGTCTATACCAGCATGTTGTGTATACCCCTTTACTACCAATCTTGCCTTGTACCTCTCTATACTTCCATCTGCTTTGTACTTAATTTTATACACCCATCGGCACCCAATAGCATGCTTGCCTGTAGGTAGAGGGACCAACTCCCAAGTGTCATTTGCATATAACGCCTCAAATTCTTGTGTCATTGCTAGTTGCCAGGCAGGATTTAAAATTGCTTCTTCATAAGAAGAAGGCTCACTGTCATGTGGAAAAGTGTGAACTAGCTGCTGACTATTGGGGCATAGGGAGGTGAAACAAACATAGTCATGATTGGATATAAATGAGGTGAGGGAATGTGGAGCAGAGGTATTAGTGTTAGAGGTGGAAGGATGAAGCTTAGGTAAAGTGTAATTGTATTCTTTCAGGTAATTGGGAGTGTGGATGGACCTGGTTGTCCTTCTAGGTTCTGGTGGAGCATCACTAAATGAGAGTGAAGGTGCAGTTACAGGTTGTGTACATGTATTCAGTGTGGCTTCAAGAGTATTAATGGGAACATGATCAATGGCAATATCTGGTGATGCATGAGTGTTCAACAGTTCATCATGTACAAAAATATTATTTGCACCAGGTATGGTAGACAATTTAGCAGGATGATTAACAAGTGAATTAAGGACAGAATTAAAACTCGAATTAGGAGGAGCAATAACAAAGGGAAAACAGTTTCATGGAAAAAAACATCCCTGGATACATGAATTCTTTTGGTTAGCCAAGTCTAGGACCTTGTAACCTTTTGTATTATAAGGGTATCCAATAAAAATGTGTGGTGTGGCTCTTGGTTCAAATTTATCCTTGTGATTCTTCAAAATGGTTGGAAAACAAAGGCATCCAAAACTTCTAAGGTGGGAATAGGTTGGCCTTTGGTGATACAGTAGTTCATATGGAGATTTGTTTTGCAACAGTTTTGTGGGTAGTCTATTTATGAGATAAGTGGCAGTGAGGACACATTCTCCCCAGTATCTGATAGGTAGTTTTGATTGGAACAAGAGTGCC
>NW_006241588.1:0-1323 GCF_000226075.1 Solanum tuberosum
TGGCATATGAGACTTTGAATCCTAAGGGACAATTTCCCAAACCTTATGCTCTGATACCAAACTTGTAACGACCCGAGAGTACCCCCTAGCCGTTACATGCGTATACGACCTCTCGGAGGTCTAATACAAGCCTTAGCATTCATTCATCGCATTCGGTAATAAAACCGTAAGGAATTTAAACACTTTTTAAAACAGGTTCATAATACTCATAAAATCTTTCAAATGTAACGAAGCCGAATTTCTAAGTCTCATGTACCATCTTAGACACGAATAGAACATCTTAGGGGCACGGCCCTTTACAACAAAATATAAGTCTTATACAATGTCTAAGTGGAAATACTAGAAAGGTAGCAACTATGTCCTCGAATATATGAGGACATACCAAGCTTCTTGAGAAGAGTCAATATCCCAAGCTTCCTCAAAAGATCTCTTCACTTTCCACCACCTACACTTGTAACAATAGAGAAAAAATATGGAATTATTACAATAAGTACTAAGTATGATGACCATGCAAGAAAACATGCACAACGGACAATTACAATAAATGTATGCTTTTAAGACCTTCATTAACAAACTTTTATGACCGCAAGCATAAACCCACATTTCAAGTCACCATTCACAAATAAGACCATATTCACATCATTTACAACTCAATTAACACAAGTGTACCATACTTAAACAAGATAGCAAAGTAAGTCCTTCATTACCATTTAAGCCTCTATCTCAAGTCACCCTAAGCCACACTAAGTGAATAACTAAGTGACCGCCCATACAACCTCTTCATATACACCGAAGTGTTCCTAAGAGTTACCATAGACAAGGGTTTTATCATTACATTGAAACATACTAAGTCAACATTCTTTATAAAACCATTTAGGAGACATACAATCATATAGGGGACAATCACATAATAGCCCTAAGGCTTAGGGAACTCACTTTAGTATCTTCTAAGCCTACTCGTGCCATGTGTAGATAGCATCCCATACTACTATCTACACGTTGTAGAACTGATCCAATACTAGAGTGCACATCCCATATGATGGAAATAGGCCTTAACCGACATAGACCACACTAGCAAGGTATGGAATCCGGAGTCTATCCTACTCCGTGGAGGTTGTTCTACTTGCCAAGGGTAGAACTAAAAAGCAACCCATGTTTGCACATGGTTTAAGAGATGTCCAAGGATGTTCATTGTGCCTAATCTCATGCTCAACTAGGCCACCATCCTAACCACATCCACTCGGTGCTTAGCCTTGGTTTCCATAGAGTATTCTATCACATATGTACTAGAGAGAGTTCCTTTTCTAGTTCAACCAACTCATA
>NW_006241589.1:0-1322 GCF_000226075.1 Solanum tuberosum
GATATTGAGTTGACAACATTATGTATATTACAGACAGCCCAATAACTAGACCACAACCGTAACCCATGAAAACCGTCTGCCAACTGATCATTGGTGAATCTCCTTCTTCTTCTTGATCTAGCTCAGTTGGAGTTGTCGCTTTTGGTATCCTATCATCACCGCCACAATGTTTTGAGAGTGGCAATCCTCGTAGTCCATCATTTCCTTGGTATGAACTTTTCTCAAATGTATCAAAAAAAAATTCCTTTGGGATGCATCCAACAAGATGATTGTGAGAGAGATTTAAGACTTCAAGAAATGTGAGGGATGCAAGTTGATGCGGAATTTCTCAGATGATTTTGTTAGATGAGAGACTCAATGATTCGAGAACAAATAAATTTGCAATGTCGCTGGTATATGAGCTTCCAAGACATTATAAGATAAGTTCAACCCACGAAGTCTAATGAGATCTCCAATAATTGGATGGAACTGGATCGGTTAGGTAATTGGATGAAAAATCTAGCCATTCAAGTTGTGTATATGACTTATGTTAAAGGATAAGAACTCAAGTTGGCCACCGAAGTTGATATTTCCAACTGATAAGTCCTTGAGCTTTCCAAATCTAAAGAAATCGAAATTGGTCGTTCAAAATGGTTATTACCAAGGTCCAAAGCCTCTATGTTGGTGAGATTCCATAGAGGTTTAGGAATAGCCCCCGAGAGATTACAATCACTCATGTCCAAGTCTTAAAGTGAACGGATTAGACATGAAGAATATGAATGCGACAAATAAAGATGCAAACTAGAAAACTGACTAAATTTAGGTGAAATGAGCGATCTAGCGAATGTGTGGTTCATTTATAACTTTATATCTTAGGAGTAGGACAGTCAAGAATGTGTGGATCATCCAAGACACATTAGCATGGAGTACTCCTCGTGTTTGTACCGAAGTTAGAAACCCACATCCTTCTCAATAGAATAGATGGGGTACTCCCGAATGTTATTTTTGTTGAGATGGATTGGGTCAAGACAGACTAAACAATGGGTACCCAAATTTGAAGTTTCACCATATCAATATAGATTTTTTCTTTTTGAAAATTTTCTATACAAGCTTTTGACAACAAATCCATCAAAATTAAAACATGAAAACAATGAATATATAAAAATATTAGTTTTTTTACCATCAAAATTCTGAAATAAACTTATAAAATTACCTCTTTTTGCAAATTTTAGCCCTATTGTTTTTTGAAATTCTAGCCACAGGGAGGGGGAACTCATTTCCCCCTCCCCTGTCCTCATTGAATGTTCTGGTGGGTATTTAGGTGCGGCGGGGGGGGGGGGGGG
>NW_006241590.1:0-1322 GCF_000226075.1 Solanum tuberosum
AATTATTATGTAAAAACCTACCTAAACTATATTTTCCAAATAAAAATAAAAAATTAACTTATATAGTAGAATCAGATGCCAGTGAAAAAAGTTACGGAGGAGTATTAAAATATAGGGTATGGAGAAGAAAAAATAGAACATCATTGTAGATATTATTCAGGAACATTTACTAATGCAGAAATAAGATGGGAAATAAATAGGAAAGAATTATATTCGGTATATAAATGTTTATTATCATTTGAATCATATATTGTATGTAACGAATTTATTATAAGAACAGATAATACACAAGTAAAATAGTGGCTAACAAGAAAAATACAAGATTCGGTAACAACAAAAGAAATAAGGAGATTGGTATTAAATATATTTAATTTTACATTTACAATTGGAGTAATAAAAATTGATAAGAATGTTATTGCAGATTACCTATCACGACAAAGCTACTCAGACTGAGACTGAGGAAGAAGATACAATTGAAAAAGATACTCAAAGTTATTACTACACTTTGTACAAAAGTGGATAGTATGGACAACGAGATATAAAAGCTAAAGACTAATGAAGATAATCTGAAGTCTAAAGCTAGTATAAGTCAGCAGCATGACTATAAAAATGCGGAGTTATGTCGATCAGAAGACAGAAAAAATCCAAAGCTAAAAGGTGACGTTGGGAAACACCTAAACACCCATAACATTTGTTTAAATACAGCTGCATGTACAATCCAACGAGTTAGTGAAAAACATAAGAACTCAAACTTAAACCAGTTATTCGAGAAACCATTTACCCCAAAGCCAACACCAAAAAACATATTGACTATAGAACCACAAACTTCTACATATGCGGATAGCCTACACCATGACAAAAGGACATATAACAATATTACGCGAACCTATATAGAAAATATATACAAAATTCAAACATTTTAAAATCTTAAATCCAGATCTACTACAACCCAAGAACCCAATCAGGATTATTTAACCCAAAAATTACAAGGTTATAATAAACTGATTGCATAATCAAAAACTAACGCCAACTTAGTAAGGACATATTACAACTATGGACTATTAAATACAGTATATATACATATGACGGAGAGGAACTAAGTGGAATACCGGAACTACATAAAGCATTTATTACATATAAGAGAGTTACTAAGGGAAATTTATTCTATGTAAAATTTTATACGGCAACAGCAGAGATATTATACGAGGAAATAAAACCTCCGATACAAGTGGTAAAGATAGGGCTAACAAAAGATATGATAATACCAGAAGATATCGAGCAGCAAGCAGAGATACAAAAAAGCGAGATACACAGTTTTTATG
>NW_006241591.1:0-1321 GCF_000226075.1 Solanum tuberosum
TAAGGTCTTCTTACTGCATCTTCTGGCATCTGTTGATGTGAATTCGATATTTCCTTGTAGAACGAAAGAGGGGGAAAAGAAAATTTGAAAAAGATAGGGGCCGGGCCTTGAAAGGCTGCCTACGTATCTCCGAAGGAGAATTCAGGCCCTACGTAGTTCGAATACAGAGGAAATTTCCATTTTCATTCATTCATTTCTTGAAGATTACAAGGAAAGTGAAAAACAGATAATAAAGCCCCTAAGGATAGATGGTGCCTTCACCAAAACCTCTTTTTCTGACCGTCGTATTAGCCACGGGGGGTAAACTCATATGCTTCGGGGGCGGTTTCCTCATTCTCTTCTTTCCACCGTCCCTTGAAAGGAGGTCTATAGACAATTTCCTCTTCAAGTTCCTCTTCAACAGATTCAGGTCCAGTGCATTCAGGACCACTGTTGGTGGCCTCTTGGTTGAAGAAATGGTATTTTCCATGTAGTTTTTGGAGCCTCATGGTTATATCATTGTTGAAGGCATCATGTTCCTTCCTCATAGCAATCGTTTCCTCGTTCATGACAGCATATCTTGCCATCTTAGCCGCTAACTCCGCGTCCAGTGCTGCACTTTTGGCTTGCGCAGCTGCGGTGGCTAATTCTACTTCTATTCCTCTTTCTCCCATCTCTCGAATCTCTTGTTTGAGTCGACGCAATTTCATCTTTAGACTCTCCTCAGTCGTTTTCACTTCGACATTCTTGCCCTTTTCCATCTTAGCAGCAATTTCACCTTTTCCTGAGATGATAGAGTAACATTTTAGGATTTGATAGTAGGATTTTATTTTTGGCTGAGGAACTCAAGACTCGTGGAATTTGGGTCGGACATTTTGGTGGTGACTTGTATTTGGCGTTTTTCAGAAAATGTTGACAAGGAGTGGGCTAAAATGTCCTCATTCAAGGCAACAATACCACATAAACAGTTTAAAGCACACAAGCATATATCGCGTGTCCTAAACAAGGTAGGGGGTCCCTTTTGTGCCAAGGGTAGGCCTAGCGTATTTGAAAGATGTATGTGTAGAATTAAACCATTTTGTTACCCTAAAGCAAATTTCGCATATAAAATGATGTTCAAGAAGCGAAAATAAGCAGGGGAAGTAGGGAATAAACGAAAAACATAAAGGAAAGGCCCACACAGGGGTCATTTGAAAAGAGTACCAAAATATAAGAAAGGCAAGCCCACGCAGGGGCGAATGACGATAAGTACATATAGCAAAACCCACGCAGGGGCGAAATCCGCTAAGATGCTCCCGATGGCGCCGCTTCTGATCTGCTCCTCTTGTTCTGTGCCATGAGA
>NW_006241592.1:0-1319 GCF_000226075.1 Solanum tuberosum
TTTTTTTTTTTTGAATTGTCAACTCAATTGTTTTTGTCTAGGCCCACTCTAATAGACTATTCTTTTTTCCCTAAACTTTAAATTGATTAAAGGAAAAATGATTTGATATACCCTTCAACTGTATCATTTAGATTTTATATATCACTTGTTATAAAATTGACTCATATATACCCCTACTATTACACAAATAACTCATATATACCCTTTTCCTTTAACGAAAGTGACAAAATATAATTTTTAATTATTTTTTAAAAATTTTAGATAAAAAATATATTTATTTGGTCCTTCTCACACATTTCTTTCTTCTTCTTTTTTTTTACTTTTTTTATTCAACAACTACTTTTGAATTTATTATTTTGATGGTAAATATATTTTTTAATGAACTTTCTTGTAAATTTATCATAGAAGCCCCAATTTTTTTTATAGATACAAAAAATAAATTACAATATAGCCGAAAAAATGGTTTTCAATTTTTTTCTTACTTTTTCTTTTTTTTTCCGTTCACACTTCTTTCTTTTTATTTCTCATATTTTTACAATAAAAAACGAAATAAGTCAAAAAAATCATGTGTCAGAAGGATCATAAATAACCCTACATAATTTTTTTTAAAAAGTCAAGAGAAAAATAAACTAATAGACCCCTCAACTTTGCGCGCGCACACGCACGTATTAATTGAAAAAAATATAATATGGGTTTTTAAATTTAAAAAATATCACATGGCTTTCAAAAATTATCTCACCTCTTTTTCATACCTCTTGACCCAACCCAAACGAAAAAAACTCAATTCCTTTTCTACTCGGTCATAAAATAGTTTAATCGGGTCTGAATAGATGAAGAACTGAATTTTTTAAATTGGGCCGGGTCTGGGTGCGTAAAACTTGAATGAGGTAATTTTTTAAGCCACGTGACATTTTTCGAATTTAAAAACGAGTTTAAAGTTTTTTTTAATGCGTTAATAAAAAGGGTAACTATACACCACCTATTAGACGACAAGGGTATATATGCATCATTTGTTAGACGACAAAGGTATATATGCATCACTTTCTGTTTGAATACTAAGGTATGGATAATCGTAGCAATTACATATATATGTGTATGCTTCCATAGGTTCAGTTCGATGTTTTTATTCTAGTTCAGTCCTATAATTTCGGTTGATATTTGTATTGATGTACAGATATTTGACAATAAAAAAGAACACGCTAATAATATAAAGATTTTTTTAAAAATTAACAAATCCCATTCTAGATTATCGGAAAACAAAGTTGGCATTTTTGACTTGGAAGTTAAGGCCTATACACCAACCAACACTTTTATCCTAA
>NW_006241593.1:0-1319 GCF_000226075.1 Solanum tuberosum
TGCAATGGTATGCACTAGACCTGATATTTCTCACACAGTTGGTGTTCTCAATAGATTTCTCAAAAAGTTGAGAAAAGAGCATTGGGAAGCTGTGAAGTGGATACTCAGGTATCTTAGAGGAAGCTTAAGATGAATGCTTGTGTTTTGGAGCATTAGATCCAATCTTGAAGGGCTATACATATGCTGATATGGCAGGTGACCTTGATAATAGAAAATATTGGATATTTGTTTACTTATTCATGGGGAGCTATATCATGGCAGTCGAAGTTGCAGAAGTGTGTTGCACGATCTACAACTGAAGCTGGATGATATGGCTAAACCTATTTCTTCAAGAGCTTGGTTTGCATAAAATGGAGTATATTGTATATTGTGACAACCAGAGTGCAATAGACTTGAGCAAGAACTCCATGTACCATGCAAGGATAAAACACATCGACTCCAGATATCATTGGATTCGTGAGGAAGTGGAGAGCGAACCATTTCACGTCAAAAAGATCCACACAAGTGAAAATCCTGCAGATATGCTGACCAAGACAATATCGAAAGACAAGTTTGAGTTATGCAAAGAACTTGTGGGTATGAGCATTCTCTAAAAAAGATGAAGATACCTCCTTCTGGTAAATGGAACTACAGGGGGAGATTTGTGGAGTCCATCCCATATTTTTTGGTCAACTTTTGCTACTCAATTGTTGCAAGCAATTGTTAAAAATGAATAGTGACAACAAATTGGTGAAAAAGAAATTGGTGCAAGAGTTGAAAATAAAAGATTTGGTGGTTGACGAATTGGTAAGATTTGCAACCTTCTTTTGAGATGTGTTACATTTGTCTATGTCATTAGTGACATAGGCATGGTTTTCTCTTCCTATAAATAGAGAATTTTTGCTCATTTGTAGAACACACCAAGATAAAGAGAAAAAAATAATATTTGAGAGCAAAGTGAGATATTCCATAGACTATACAAGAAAAATAGTTTTTAAAGAAAAATAGAGTGTGAGCGATATTTTAGTAAGGTGGAAATCAAAAGAGTGTTATTCCTTTTGAGTGTGTTGTAGTCACTTTGAGTATTATATTCGTGACTACACAGTGTAAAATTACTGACTATAGTGATATCAGTTGCTCCTCTTGGCCCGTGATTTTTCCCTTATTTAGAAGGGTTTCCATGTAAAATTCTTGGTGTCATTATTTTTCCATTTTATTTTCATCACTTTTATCATATATATTTTTGTGTTTGTCTGCGTTTTCCCAACAAAGATCAAACCATGAGGTTGGTGGTTTGAGTCAATCAAGTCAGTAAAGTGGGAAAAGCTACTGCTCCCTCC
>NW_006241594.1:0-1319 GCF_000226075.1 Solanum tuberosum
TGCTAATATGACCATCTTCTTGATGAAATCTTCATTCGTCATTTTGATAAACTTGTACCAAACTAATGTGAACCTCCATGTGATTATTCTTGAAGAATATATCTATGATCTTTATCAAAATGAAGATCATATGGTGACATTATTAAGTACATGATTGATAAAAAAGATAAAGAAAAAAAAATAAAAAGAGGGAAAAAACTATACTAAGAAAAAGAAAGAATGAGAAAATAAAAATAAAAATGAAAATGAAAATGAACATTGAACATTGAACATTGAACATTGATAATTGTTATTTATAGATTGTGTAAACCATAAGAATAATTAGAAATAAGTTGAAGAGACATATTATTTAAGTAGGGAATGTAAATAGATGGAGGTTTTGTTGTAACTTATTAGATATAATTAGAAGAGTAAATATGATTAATTTTTAATTAATAAACAAATTATTTAATGAAAAGAAATGAAAAAAAAAAGGCAAAAAAAGAAGAAAAATGAAAAATAGGAATGGAGGCCATAGAGAGGTGCCACATCACCTTGTCTATGTTTCTCCTTTATATATATACTAGATAATGTTGTCCGTGCTATGCACGGGCCCAATAATATAAATTGTATGTTTTGGGGCTAATAACCGAGTTTTTGAAGCGATTGTTTGCGTGGATAAAGGAATAAGTTTTTTTATCACAAAACTTGTATTTTCTTTGACGCTATTTAAGGCATAATAAGGCTACCCACATACAACATTTTTGAAATATTTTATGTTGTCAATTATCATGATTTATAGTATTTTTACGCAATTTTTAAATATAAAAATAAAATAAAAAATAAGACAAATAAATTAAAATGGACCCAATATATGTTATTTTTGTTGTCTCAATTTATGTGACACAAATGAAATTTAAAGAGTCATCCAAATTTGCACTTTTTAAAAAAAGAAAAAAAAAGACAAATAAATTAAAATGGACCCAATATATGTTATTTTTGTTGTCTCAATTTATGTGACACAAATGAAATTTGGAGAGTCATCCAAATTTTCATAATTTTTTTAAAAATGTTTGAAGTTATTAATTATTGTGATTTATAATATTTTTATGTAACTTTCAAATAACGTACATTACTGGTCACTTTGTCCTAATTTATGTGATATGGATAAAATTACAAAATTAACCCTTTTAAAATGTCTTTAAGATATTTTAAGTTGTTAATTATTATTATTTATAATACTTTTTTGATAATTTTAAAATATTATTATGTATAATACTTTTTTGGTAATATTAAAATGAAACGTGTTATTTTTTCTGTCCCAATATATGTGAGCCTGA